>NW_016107868.1:676785-718379 GCF_001604975.1 Cebus imitator
GATAGAGTTTCCCTCTTGTTGCCCAGGCTGGAGTGCAACGGTGTGATCTTGGCTCACTGCAACCTCTGCCTCCCAGATTCAAGCAATTCTCCTGCCTTAGCCTCCCAAGTAGCTGGAATTACAGGCATGCACCACCATGCCCGGCTAATTTTGTATTTTTAGTAGTGACAGGGTTTCTCCATGTTGGTCAGGCTGGTCTCGAACTCCTGACTTCATGTGATTCACCTGCCTCATCCTCCCAAAGTGCTGGGATTACAGGGGTGAGCCACCGTGCCTGGCCTCTTTTTTATTTTGAAGAGACAGGGTCTTGCTCTGTTGCCCAAGCTGGAGCGCGTTATCATAGTTCACTGTAACCTCCTACTCCTGACCCTTTCTGTCTCCCTCTAGCTTTCACGATACTTACATGGCTCTTGGAGAATCTGGCTTGGCTCCCTTTCTGGGTCCTGCCTTGCATCACACCTTTTCTCTCCCACATATTCATACTTCAGTATTCCAGATTCCCAGGCATTCCCTAGAGAGCCTCATCCTCACCTGTCCCTCCTCTCCTGAGCTTTCAGCTCTAGAACCTTCTGGCACATAAAGAGAATTGTGTGGCAAAAATCACAACCCTGGGTAGAGTTAATTTCTTCTTTTGGTGGAAAAAAAAAAAAGATTTCATGAACAAAGAAGTTTTGCTGCAGGATAGTTTTAGCTACTTCCTACATTTCATCTGTTTAGCTTTAATGCCCTTGCTGTGCCGTATTATAACTACTGTGATGGTTCAGGCTATGCTGCAGTAATATGAGTAATTACTCAGGTATTGTGAGGAAGAGCTGTATAAAACCAGCTTCTTCCAAGGGAAAAGACTGTGTGCTTTTAAAATTAAAAAGATGCATTGTTTATAATTAAATCTTTAAAACATTTTGGTGTAGGCCGGGTGCAGTGGCTCATGCCTCTAATCCCAGCACTTTGGGAGGCTGAGATGGGTGGATTGCTTGAAGCGAAGGACTTCAAGACTAGCCTGGGTAAGATGATGAAACCATAGCTCTACAAAATGCAAAATAATCATCTGGGTGTGGTGGTACATGCCGGTAGTCCCAGCTACTCGGGAGGCTGAGATGGGAGGATCACTTGTGCCCAGGAGGTTGAGGCTTCAGTGAGCTGTGATCTTGCCACTGCACTGCAGCCTGGATGATGGAGTGAGACCCAGTCTCAAATTACCACCAACAAAAGATTTGGTGTATATTTAATGTACGTAAACTTTCCTATAATGAGATAATTCACTCTGAGGTAAAACAGATATGTTTATCCCAACGTGGGTACAGTCTTGTTTTTAAGTCAGTCCTGTTTTTAGAGCCATCTCAAGAGATAAATACGGCCATAGAAACGTCTTTGCAACAGAAAAATGCAATGGAAAATAAACCAGACCACGCACAGCACGACAAGCAAATGGAGTGATATACTGTAGACCCTTCTGTTAGGTCAGGCTGATTTTCTAGTCTAAGACCAAAATCCAAACATGCTAAGTCAATGTATGGATTTCTATACAAAACATATGTGAATAATATTATCTTTTGCAGAGATTATGGGTAGGCTTTTTCTTGTAAATATAATTATCTGGGATTATGGTTCAATTCCTGGCACTGTCAGTGAGGTTTAGGAGTTTTCCAAGGACTGAAAGCTTTTGATTTTCGTATGCTATAGCTCCATTTTGACAGAGAATGACAGTGTAAGAAGAAAACCGAGTCTTCCCCCTCACCTCCCACCAGGTGCCACAGGCTCCTGTAACAAGATCAGCACAGAGGCTCCTTCCCCGAGGAAGCAAAATGATCAAAACAGGAGAAAATTATTCTCAAGTTGTGACCAAAAATCGACTAGGATAGGCCCTTTACAAATACGTTTACTTCCATTCCACAAGGTGGCAGTAAATACATTCCTAAGGCCATCTGCTTGGGAAAAGAATGAAGTGACAAAGTATGATTTAATCTCTGTGCTGGGGGAATTGATGCTGCTGAAACCAGAGTGAACACATTTAAAGATCGACTGAGCATGCTCATGAGAATTTTCCTCTATAAACCCCTTCCTTAACTCTCAGGAGGGAAATGACAATGGGACCTTGAGCTGGAGACCAAAGAATCCACTTTTTCTCTACTACAATCTTTCGGTTTTATTAAAATTAGATAGTAAGCCAACCAACCTGTTGGCTTTCAAGGCTGAAAATACAATCAACTGAAAGATAAGTTGGACAAAGAGAAATTCAGAAGCAGTGTCCTTATAGCTAGTGGCCAGAGAATGGCCTAATGACACTAGTGTTAGTTTATTTCGATTTTTACCTAGAAAGATAAATTCATTGATAATTCAGAGACAGCATATTATAGGAGTTAGATTAGAACAGCTTCAAATGTCCATCTTTTAGTTTCTGTATGCTATGATTTGAATGTCCCCTCCAAAATGCATGTTCCTCTTCCGCAGGCCTAACCAAATTAGATTCTTTTGTATGAATTATTTAGGGCTCTCCTAATCCAATATCTGAGTCCACATCTCTCCTTGGAAGTGAGAGGATCAGGTACTTGGAAGCATATGTTGACCACTCACCACAAATGTCAGCAGACATTGATTGAGCTTTCACATTTCAATTTGGGTCCTGAAATTCGAGAATGAGGAAAACACATTGTCAGCCCTCAAGGCATGAAAGTCCCTTCTCCATCTCCTTCTAAAAGTTAGTTGGTAACCTTATTTGTGAACTTTGTTTCCATATAAAATTTGAGAGTACCGTTGATGAAGAACTGAAATTTTAGTTGGATCCCTGAATCGGCATTTAGCTGTGTAGCTAGTGCCTTGCTAAGATCTTTTCAGCCCCGTTGCTTGCCTGGTAAAAGGAGAGTTTCCACTAATTTTCCTTGGCAGGGACTGCAGAGTAGAGTTTATTTTCTGATCATAGGATGATCCATAGCTAATAGGTAGCATTCTCTTGGGAGAAATCAAGAAACTATATTCTGTTATTTAACATAATATGTTATACATTCTTTAATATAATTATATTCTTTGAGAATCTTCTTTCCTGTTTTTTTTTTTTTTTTTTTTTTTGAAAAAAGGTCTCACTCTGTTGCCCAGGCTCAAGTGAAATGACGCAATCTTGTCTCATTGCAGCCTCCACTTCTCGGTTCAGGTGACTCTCCCACCTCAGCCACCCAGGCATCTGGGATTACAGGAGTACGCCACCACGCCCAGCTAAGTTTTGTATTTTTAGTAGAGACGAGCTTTCGCCATGTTGGCCAGGCTGGTCTCAAACTCCTGACCTCAGGTGATCCACCCACCTCGGCCTCCCAAAGTGTTGAGATTACAGGCATGAACCACTGTTCCAGCCAAGAATCTTCTTTCTAATGAGTTCAGTCTGCTCCTTACAATGACTGTCTCAAGGCATAAGGCATGGACAAACACTATTGCCTCCCTTTTACAGATGAGGAAAATGAGGCAATGACAAATTCATTCGTCTATTCTTAGGGGAAGAGTTAATAATGGGCAACTGCAGCCTGCAGGCATCTGACCATATGCCATATCTCCTGCACAGAGTCTGCTGGATTAGGCAGTATTTTTTGCACGTTAGGAAAAGGTGCATCCCCCCCACAAACGCAGCCCTCTGTGTGGGTAGCTACATTAGCAAGAGAAGTGTGGGTTGGATTTTAGTTCCCGCTCACTTCCCTGGTTGGGTCCCCTTGTGCAGTCACAACTTGCACAGCTTTGTGTCATTCTGTCTTTTTCTCTGTTAGCACTTCATACTCCAGAAACAGTTCTTAAAACGTTTGGTGAGAAAAACTGAGCATTGGCGATGTCAGGCGTATGGCAGATGCTTGATAAGTGTGTTTTCAATGAATGAATTAGGGCAGGTGTCCCATCCTGTGTGCCTGGTCACCCTGCACCACTGCCTCACTGTGGCCCTGCAGCTCCCCACAGAGACCAGGGGTTAGGCACCATTCTCATGTGGGCACCTCTTTTTCCTGAGTATCATTTCCTTAGAAGTAATTACTCCCAACCCTTGTGTGAGGAGCAACCAGTTTTCATTTCTGTGAAATACACCTCTATGTAGGCAGGGCACCCTTCATGGGAGCTGGGAGGAGGAAACCTCTAACGTTTCATCCTTCCATGCCAAGTAGAGTCCTGGGAGAGGGTGCGGCAGAGGCAGCCGTCTTAGTGTCCTATTAGACCAGACAGATTTCTGCCATCGCTTGACCTGCTGATTGGGAACCGTCAGAGCAGTACAGCTGCCGAATGCTGCTTCCCTTTCATCCAGCTCAGACATTCTTCAGTGAGGAGTTGGAGAAAATGTATTCTTGCTTTCAAGGCCTTGAAAAGCACCCTGTTGGCACTCTCTCAGATGGAATGGTGTGCACCAAGCCTGTGGTGTTCCTTATCTTAGTTATAATCAATGGAGAACTTGGAGGAGGAAGCACCTTTTCTTCATCCTGCATCTTTTGTAACACCAAGCCTGCTAGGCTAGGCATGTTAGAGCAGGTTCTTTGCTAATACCCAGAGGTTCCTGATAATGCCCAGCTTGGGCTAGACTGGCTGTGAGCCTAGGACGGGTGGACTGTTAGACAAGCCACAGAGAACTCCTCTTTGTGAAGGGCAGAATTAGACCATGTGGGGCATTCTCAGTTGTTTTCACGATGCAACCGTGCAAACAAGTGATCCCGCATTGAAAAGGAGGCCCTCCCTTCCTCCTGCCCACACAGTCTTGTGACCAGGACACATTCATTTTCCTTCCACGTCCCAACTCCCTCCATTTTCATCTTTCTTTGACAGATCAAGTATATCTTGATCCTTTAAGTTCTCAAACAAACATGACTTTTTGGCGTTTTAATTTTTGTATTTTGATGGAACAGTTTTTAAAATGGCTGTCTTTATTTAACGTTTTGGTTGGTTATTTATTCATCTTTCTTGGGAGCGGTAAGTGAACAGGTGGGAATGCACTAGTGAAAAGATTGTCTGCCATAGGAAACTCTACACCAGCAGCTGAGCAGCAAGCACGACCTGCCGTGCCCTGGCTTCTGAATTCTGACACACAGAATTTTTACTGCATCTATGGTTTACTCACTGGTCAATAGATTCCTGCTGTTATAAAAATTTTATAGTTGTGTTGTGACAGTATGACTCTGAGGCCCCTACGCATACAAAAATGCCTTCAAATGAGGAAGTTTACTCCTGGGGGCCACCCCCAGGAGAGCAGATAAAAACCAGCTGAGAGGAGTACCTGCTGGGGAAGGTGTAACTTACATCTGAACTTGGCGTTGTGGAAACCACAAAGGTGCATATTGCTATCGCAGTGTTTCCAGCTAGGTATTGTTTATTCTTCCTCAATTGCTGCAACATTTCTAAGGATAATCTTGACTAGCATTCCTTCAGGCACAATGATGGGGAAAGATGACTTACTTTCAGTTACTTACCTGCTAGCGTCCCAAGCCTTCCCTTTTGGATTATACCATCTTCTGAGAAATTAGCATGTAAATTGCGGTCAATTGACGTAATGACTTTTAATTAGGCCAGTGATTCCCTACATAAGAGCAACACAGAACTGTATATTTATTTTTCCAGAAAGCTTAATTCTTTTCTGACTGAACCCTTGTAAACATTTGAGATTATGATATGGTTTGTATATTTGTCCTTGCTCAGATCTCGTGTGGAGCCCGGGGAGAGCAGATTGGATCATGGGGGCGGATTTCTCATGAGTGTTTAACACTGTCCTCCTGGTGCTGTCCTAGTGATTGTGAGTTCTTGGGAGATCTGGTTGTTCTAAAGTGTGGCACTTCCTCCTCCCTCTGGCTCCTGCTTTTGCCATGTGAAGTACAAGCTCCTGCTTTGTCTTCTACCATGAGGAAAAGCTTCCTGAAGCCTTCCTAGAAGCTAAGCAGATGCCAGAGCCGTGATCGTACAGCCTGCAGAACGATGAGCCCATCAATCATCTTTTCTTTATAAATTACCTAGTCTCCGTATTTCTTTATAGTAATCCAAGAACAAATGAATACAGTTGAGTATGTCTCTTGTTTTCCTCTGAATTAGAAACAACCTTTGTAACCCTAGCTTTTAGCTTCCTATCAGTCACATGGAAAGGGCTGTAAGTGCAGAAAGAATAAACGAAGGAATGAATGGGTTGGCCTTCATGCTTTTGGGGTCCACTGAACATGGTACTGTTTGGACACTGCTGCATTGCTGTCAAGGCTCATCAAAACCACAGCTTGAAAAGCTACTGCGTGTAGCCTCATGGATTTGGGATAATCATTGAGCCACAAAAACACTGCAGAGGACATAAGTTTTCAATGGTCAATGAGCATTTCCATGGTTATCTCTTCCTTTGTTTGCCTATCCTAAGGCTAAAAATCACAAACTATATTCGCGGAAGAGTTCTCCTCTTTATCCCGTGAAACCCAAGGGAAAAGTATAAAAAGACTGGTGCATGCTTCAGTATTTTTTTTTTTTGTTAGATCCGTTTTCTGGTTCTTTCTAGGTCAGTTCTGATTTCTTTCAGGCCTGTGCACATAGGCCAGTGTGAATTTGCATGGTTACCTGCAGACATAGTGCTCTAAACTTGACCAGGCATTGAAGGAACTCACCACATTTCTAAGGTAACAGGATCAAACTGTTGTGGTTCTAGACTCAATAATTTATGGTCACGCAACAAATGCTGAGTTGGGGTGTTAAGCCCTGTGGCCACACTCCTATTAGTGGTATTCCTCCTTGAGGACCCAGCTTGAGCTGTCCTGTTTTTGGCTTATGCATTCTTCCACCACTAATTACATAATAATAACAGCTTCCATTTGTCCTGTGCTTTGAAAAGAGATGGTGGTTATAAAGGATCTTCTTTACACATTGTGAAATGTGCAATGGACCATTTATCACAGGGATGATGAGATTTATTCATTCATTCATTTGTTATTCTAAATGCCCAGCACAATGCCTGGCAGGCAGGAGACACTCAGTCAACACATGCGTGTTGACCAAATGGGAAAAATCATATTATATTCAGTTTTGAAAAAGTGTGCCAAGGCTATGAGACGTTTTTAATGCACAAAAACTTAAATGGTTTAACGCTGGGCACAATGTCAAATGCCTTACTCTATTAACCCATTTATTCTTCATAACCATCCCTAGAGGTGATTATAGATCACCCCCTTGTAGATGGGGAAGCTGATTGTGTGTGGAGGTTGAGTGAGTTTTCTGAGTCAGTGAATGGTAGAGCTGAGATTTGAACACAGGCATTCTGTGTAAAGAGAGTATACCTTTAACCATGATGTCGTACTGCCTTTCGAGTTACGATATTTCTACTGTTCGTGGGTGCTCAGGAGAAGGGGCACACACACAAAGTAATTTCTTAAAAAATAACATAGGCTGTTCTAAGTTTCTTTCAGACTTGAAGCAAACGTCTGGAATTTAGTTAGGGAGAATGAGTGGAATCTATTGAATACACCAGAGTACTAAAATCTTATCTTTGCTGATTTCCTAACCCATATTTCAAGCTGCACATGAAATACTTCTGGACTTCTTTGTCCCAAGGAACTTACGTAAAAGGCAATTGTCCAGTAGTCTTATTTCAAGTGTTATGAAACTATTTTTATTGTTTCCTTTTGAGAAGCTATTGATACAGTTTTACAGCTAATTCCCATTTCTATGCAGCAATCTTAGCATATGATGGGTGTTCACGTCTAGACAGTCAACCCATAGTGCTGTGTGTGAAACAAAACTTGAAGATAATGAATCATGAATCTGAACCATGGATTCAGTTCCACGGGCACCTCACTAGTGTTCTCTGTCTTATTTGTAATTTTCAATTATGGCTACTGCTACTGTTTGTGAAAGTAACATGTGCGTGCTGACTCAAATGAGGTAATACAAATATATATAAAGAAAAAGTAAATAAATCATTTGACTATTTTTTTTTTTAGCTGGGCATGGTTGCACACGCCTGTAATCCTAGCTACTTGGGAAACTGGAGAATCACTTGAACCTAGGAGGTGGAAGTTGCAGTGAGCTGAGATTGCACCATTGCACTCCAGCCTGGGTGACAGAGGGAGACTCCATCTCAATCTATCAATCAATCAATCAATCAATCAAGGTCTATTCAGACTGTCTATTTTTTCTTGTGTGAGTTTTAGAAAATTGTGTCTTTCAGGAAATTGGTTTATTTCACCTAGGTTATCAAATTTGGGCATAAAGTTGCTTATAATATTCCTTTATTATCCTTTTAATGTCCATGAGATTGGTAATGATATCACCTCTTTCATTTCCGACACTAGTCATTTTTGTCCTCTTTTTTTCCTGATTAGCTGGCCAAATCAATTTTATGGATTTATTTTCAGAGAACTAGTTTTTAAATTTTATTGATTTTCTATATTAATTTCTTTTAAATTTTTTTTTTTTTTTGAGACAGAGTCTCACTCTGTCACCAGGTGCCAGGCTGGAGTGCAGTGGTGCAATCTCAGCTCACTGCAATCTCTGTTTCCTGGGTTCAAGCAATTCTCCTGCCTCAGCCTCCCCAGTAGCTGGGACTACTGGCATATGCCACCATGCCTAGCTAATTTTTGTATTTTTTAGTAGAGATGGGGTTTCACCATGTTGGCCAGGATGGTCTCGACCTCTTGACCTCATGATCTGCCCACCTCAGCTTCCCAAAGTGCTGGGATTATAAGCGTGAGCCACAGCACCCAGCCTCTTTTAAAATTTTACTGATTTTTGCTCCATTTTTCAAAATTATTTAATTTCTTCTGCTTACATTGAATTTAATTTGCTTTTTTTTTTTTTAGTTTCCTAAGATGGAAACTTAGATGACTGATTTTAAATCTTTCTTCTTTTCTAATGTTTGCATTCAATTCTATGAATTTCCCTTTAAGCACCATTTCTGTTTTATCCCACAAAATTTTAATGAGCTGTGTTTTCATTTTCATTCAGCTTAAAGTATTTTAAAATTTCTCTTGAAATTTCTTCTTTGACCCCTGAGTTATTTAGAAGTGTGTTGTTTGATCTCCAAATATTTTAGGATTTTCCAGCTATATTTCTGTTATTGATTTCTAGTTTAATTCCATTATGGTCTGAGAGCAGACATTGCATGATTTCCATCACTTTAAATATGTTAAGGTAGGCTGGGCATGGTGATTCATGCCTGTAATCCCAGCACTTTTGGAGGCCAAGGTGAGTGGATCACTTGAAGTCAGGAGTTCAAGACCAGCCTGGCCAACATGATGAAACCCAGTCTCTACTAAAAATACAGAAAAATTATCCAGGTGTGGTGGCAGGCACTTGTAATCCCAGGCACTCGGGAGGCTGAGGCAGGGGAATCACTTGAACCTGGCAGGTGGAGGTTGAAGTGAGCTGAGATCGCACCACTGTACTCCAGCCTAGGTGACAGAGCAAGACTCTGTCTCAAAAAAACATTTTTTAAAAGTGTGTTTTGTGGCCCAGAATATGGTCTGTCTTAGTGAATGTTTCATGTGGGCTTGAGAAAAATGTGTATTCTGCTGCCATTGATTGAAGTAGTCTGTAGATGCCTATTATATTAATATCCTGTTGGTCGATGGTGGTGTTGAATTCAGCTCTGTCCTTACTGATTTTCTGCTTGTTGGATCTGTCCATTTGTGACAGAGGGGTATTGAATTCTCCAACTATAATAGTGGATCCATCTATTTCTACTTGCAGTTCTATCCGTTTTGTCGCACATATTTTGACCTCTGTTATTAGGTGTATACACATTAAGAAATTAACCCACTTATCATCATTTAATGCCAATCTTTATCCCCAATAACTTTCTATGTACTATGAAGCCTGTTATTGCTAAAATTAACACAGTTACTCCAGATTTTAAAAATTAGGGTTGGCATATATATATTTATCCATCTGTATACTTTTAATCTATATGTGTCCTCATATTTAAAGTGGGTTCTTATAGGCAACATACAGCAGGGTCCTGCTTTTTGATCAATTCTGACAATCACTTTCTTTAATTGATACATTTAGAACACTGATGTTCAAAGTGATTAATTGTATCAGTGGATAAATATGTACTGTATTAGTTAACATTTTCTATGTATTCCTTTTTTTGTTTTCTACTCTTTTTCCTCCTTTTAACTGAGTTTTCCTCAGTTAAAGCATTGCATGATTTCCTTCATTTTAAATATGTTAAGGTAGGCCGGGCTGAGTTGTAAAGTGTCAAGAGAAAAAGCCACCAACCTAGAATTCTGTACCCAGTGAAAATATTCTTCAAAAGCCAAGGATACTGAAAGACTTACACAAACAAAAATTGAGGAAATCTGTTGCCAAGTAGACCTGCCTTGCGAGAAATGTTTTGAAAAAGTTCTTGAAAGGGTAGGAGAATCATGTAAACCTGAAGAAATACTGAACCCCTGTAGGCTGGGCTGAGTTTAAAACTGAGTTTTCTTCAGTTAAAACTCCTGGGGTTTTAATTGAGCATTTTATATGATTTCCTTTTGTCTCCTTTCTTAGCATATCAGTTGTATTTCCTTTTCTGCCTTTTTTAGTAGTTGCCCTGGAGTTTGCAATTTACATTTACAATTAAACCAAGTGCACTTTCAAATAACACTACACTGCTTCACAGGTAGTGCGAGTACCTTATAATGATAGAATAATCCCAGTTTCTCCCTCTCATCCCTGTGTCATTATCATTCATTCCACTTACACATAAACACAAAAACACACATATAATTAAATACATTGTTGCTATTGTTATTTTGAACAAACTATCATCCATCAGATTAAGAATAAGAAAATTACAGTGTTTATTTTACCTTCATTTAATCTTTATTTCTTCTTTAGTGCTCTTCCTTTCTTTATGTAGGTCCAAGTTTCAGGCTTATATGATTTTCCTGCCCTTTCAAGAACTTTTTCAAAACATTTCTCGCAAGGCAGGTCTATTTGGCAACAGATTTCCTCAATTTTTTTTTGTGTAAGTCTTTCAGTATCCTTGGCTTTTGAAGAATATTTTCACTGGGTACAGAATTCTAGGTTGGTGGCTTTTTCTCTTGACACTTTAAATATTTCACTCCACTATCTTCATGCTTTCATGGTTTCTGAGGAGAAGTAGAATGTAACTAATTTTGCCTCTCTGTGGGTAAAAATTTTTTTTAAACCTCTAGCTAATCTTAGGAGTTTTTCTTTATCATTTATTTTTTATGAAAATGAGAGGCATATCATTTTTAAAAACGATAGGCACTTCATTTGAAAATGATAAGCCTAGATATAGTTTTTTTGGGCATTTATCCTGCTGGTGTTCTCTGAGCCTTCTCTATCTGTGGTTTGGTATCTGACATTAATTTGGGGAAAACTCTCAATCACTATTGTTTCTAATATTTCTTCTTTTCCTTTTCCTCTTTCTTCTCCTTCTGATATTCTTATTATGTGTATGTTACAACTTTTACAGTTGTTCTACAGTTCTTGCGTATTCTGTTCTGTTTGTTTATTTGTATCAGACAAGGACTTGTGCTCTGTTGCCCAGGCTACAGTGTAATGGAGTGATCGCAGCTCAGTGTAATCTCAAACTCCTGTGCTCAAGTGATCCTCACGGCTCAGCCTCCCAAGTAGTTAGGATCACAGGTGTGCACCATCATGCCTGGCTAATTAAACATTTTTAAAAATAGAGATAAGGCCTCTCTGTGTCACCCAGCTGGTCCTACACTTGCCTTTCCATTTCGAAGACTTTTATTTAGCTACCTCAAGCTCAGAGAATCTTTCCTTAACTATGTTCACTAATAAGCCTATAAAAGGTTATCTTTATTTGCGTTACAGTGTTTTGATCTCTACCATTTTGTTTTTGTTTTTTTTTTCCTTAGAATTCTATTTCTGCTTACATTACACATCTGGTCTTGCATGCTGTGTACTTTATCCATTAGAGCCTTATCGTATTAATCATAATTGTTTTGAATTCCCAGTCTGATCATCATCCCAACATTCCTGCCATATGAATATGAGTCTGGTTTTGATGCTTGCTATGTGTCTTCAAAATGCTTTTCACCTTTCAGTATTTCTTGTAATTTTTTCCTTTATATCCAGACATAATGCACTGGGTAAAAGGAACTGCTGTAAATAGGTCTTTAGCAATGTGAAGGTCAGGTGTGGGGAGGGGAAGTGTTCTACTGTTTTGTGATTAGGTCTCAGCCTTTTAGGGCCTCAGGACTGTGAACTTCATATATGCTTCTCAGCTATTTTGTCCCTCCTCACTACACACCCTGCTGAAGGTGGAACAGAATGGCTAGTGGAGTCCGGAGTTGATTATTTTTCTTCCCCAAGGTTAGTGATGTTAAGATAAAACCGCAGCAGGTTCAAGCTCCTTAAGTAGTTTCTGTTCAGGGCAGGCCTTGTTAAGAAGCTCGGGAAAGCTCTGGTGTATTTCACAATAATTCTTTTTCCTCTGCCCTCTGGAAGCACGATGGGATTTCTAAAATGATATTCACTAGGAGAACCTGGTAGACCTCCAGGGGGCAAAACTCACAAGTGGGGGCTCTCCTCGGACAGCGTTCCCACAGTTATTAATCTCTCACAGTCATCCACACTGAGCCTTCAGTAACTTGTCAATTGTAGTTCAGGTTTCCCCACCCTGGCACTGATTTCCAAGGAGGGCTGTGTTTCTCTGTATTTGCCTGTCTCTCCAGTTAGGGGTGCAGCACTTTGCTGTGTAACCATCTTTTACAGATCTAAGAAAAGTTGTTGATTTTTCAGTTCTTTTTTTTTAGACAGCTTCACTCTCTGTCGCCCAGGCTGGAATGCAGTGGTGTCATCTTGGCTCACTGCACCCTCTGCCTCCTGGGTTAAAGCAATTCTCATGCCTCAGCCTCCGATGTAGCTGAGACTACAGGCGAATGCCACCGCACCTGGCTAATTTTTGTATTTTTTACTGGAGATGGGAGTTTCGCCATGTTGGCCAGGCTGGTCTTGAACTCCTGACCTCAAGTGATCCGCCCACCTCAGCCTCCCAAAGTGCTGGGATTACAGGCATAAACCACTGTGCCCAGTCAGTTTTTCAATTTGTTTAGCTTTTTACTTGTTAGGATAGCACAGTGACTTCTAAGCTTCTCATTTGCTGGTCCAGACACTGAAAGTCTCCTTTAAAACAAACAAACAAACACACAATAATTGCTCATGGCTATATCCCAACTTCTTAGAACATAACTTTGCACATGGAAGATGCCCAATAAACATTTACTGAGTGACTAAATGGTAAAGGGTGTGAATTTTACACAGCTCATCTGATTTTCTAACTTGCCGTTTGGATGGAGCCATGGCAATTTAGAGCCATGGCAATGTGAAGCCCTGAGACTTCACATTTAGTCTCATCCTTTCTACAACCCCCTGCAATTCCCTTCTACTCACGTGGCAACCAGGAAGGGTTTCTTATACTTACAGTTTCCTTTTTACTCCCTTTTTTAAAAAAGAGTTTTGTTGAGATATAATTCACATACTATACATTGTACTCATTTAAAGTGTGTGATTCTATGAGTTTTTGGTTATATTCACAGATATGTGTGACTACCACCAAAGTCAATTTCAGAACATTTCCATCCCCTCAAAAAGAAATTCCATTTTCTTTAGCTATCATCACCCTATTTTTCTCTCCCTCTACTCCTCATCCTGAAAAACCTTCTAATATACTTCCTGTTGCTACAGATTTCCTGGTTGTGGGCATTTTCTATGAATGGAATCATATAATGCATGGTCTTTTGTGACTGTTTTCTTTCACTTTGCATAATGTTTTCAAGGTTCTTTCATGCTGTAGCATGTGTCAGTTTTTCATTCCTTTTGAAGGCTGAATAGTATTTCATTTTATGGATACAGCACTTTTGTTTATCCCGTCATCAGTCTATGGACATTTGGATTGTTTTCAACATGGGGCTATTATGAAAAATATTGCTATATACATTTTTGCACATAGTTTTGTGTGGACACATAATTTTAGGTATATACATGGGAGTGGAATTTCTGGGTCACGTAGTTTAACTTTTTGAGGAACTGCCAGACTGTTTTCCAGAGCACCGTTTTACATTCTCACCACCACTGTATAAGGGTTTTAATTTCTTCGCATATATGCCAACACTTGACATGATCTGACTTTTTGATTCTAGCCACCCTAGTAGGTGAAGCATGAATCGTGGAATCATGATTTTGATTTGCATTTCCCTAATGACTTATGATGTCAAGCATCTTTTTATGTGCTTGTTGGCCATTTGTATATCTTCCTTGGAAGAATAATCTATTGCCTATATTGAAATTGAATTACTTACCTTTTCATTCTTGAGTTTTAAGAGTTCTTTATATATTCTTGATATTATATAAGTCCCTTATCAGATATACATAGTACATAGCACATAGCTTTTTTTTTTTTAACTGAAGTTCTTTACATGGTATTCCTCTCTTTCTTCACTCTTGTGTGAGGTGTTCACAAGGTACACAGGGAAATCAAGAGGAAAAAGAATCCCATGTGTAAAAGCACAAAGTACAAATGTCTTTAGTCGATATTCAAGAGCATGTCACATCTGTTTTCCCACCCTGATAAATCCAGTAGGAATAAACCCAGAACTACTCATTCTCAAAAACTACCTCATTGTGGAGGACAGCTTGTTGGGTAGTGGATTAATGTCCAAACTTTTAGCTAATTAGTGTGAAACACAAATCACCTTTATGTAATATGGCTTGACAATAAAATGAGAAGTCAAAGCAGATGTTTCATCTGGGTGTCTGCCCCTCAGAACCTTTGAGACGGGCTGGATAGGCAGCTTTGTGCCTTCTCTAGTACAGTGCTGCTAAAGTCCATATTATGAATAATAATTTATTTTTTGCAGTATCAATCACTTCATGGAAAAATCCAACAGCACTTTATGTATGAAGGTTATTCTCGGGAGGGCAAATGTTGACCAAATCTTGAACAACTGGATTTTATTTCAGAGTGGAATTTTAGTGGATTTCTGTGATAGGAAACGTCTGAATTAGCGAGGAGACAAGACTGGCGGTACCGATAGTGAGGTGAGCGTTACGTTGCAAAAGGAGAAAATAATATTTGTTATCCAGAAAACCCTCCTCAAAAGACTTTGAAATTTTTAGTATCTGAAGCTGTTATTCCAAGGACATTCCTTTGACTAGATGTCGGACATTTGTCCTTGTTACATAAGCTGTCTTACATTTCAAGAACATGTTGTGTAATGGTAACTTTGTTGTGTGAATGATAAATTTGTTAATAATCAGCAGCTGTTCAGAAGTTGAAATACGCGATCTATGGCAATATGAATATTTGTTTTTAATTTGTTGTTCTTGGTGATTTTAAAACAACCCACCCTAGGGAGGGATGCTTCATAACAGAGCCTTAACAGTTATTGAAGGCCAAAAACATTATGTGAAACTGACTTGCCAAATTAGGAGTTGGCTGAGCATGTGAAGGTGGTGTTGACTCTGAGAGACAAGTCAGTTTCACATGAAGGTGTTCGGGGAGAAGCAATGTCAGCCATAAATAGGGCTTCCCGGGACGCTTATGGAGACTTGCGTCTACCTGGCTCTTCTGTGCAGGCCATGGTGCCTTGCTTGGGTTTCCACTGGCATCTTCACTTTGGCTGGGAAAAGTTGAGCTGTGGGAGTCAGATAGATCTGGGCTGCACTCCTGGGTCTGTCCCTCACCAACTGCATGATGCAGAAGAATTTACTTGGCATCTGTAAGACTCTGGTTTGCATCTCTACGGAGATGAGAACCTACTTCATCTCACAGTGCAAGGAATAAATAAGAATAGACCTAGAAGATGCCTGCTCCAGGATCTAGTTCAATGCAGATACCACATATTCCTTTCCTTCTTTTCACCTTTTGCTTTCTGTCCCCTTTCCTCCACCAAGCTACTCCGCCACAATTGAGGCCAAGTCAGTACCTGAGCTCATGGAAGAGTTTGTTTTCCCTATGGCTGAAAAAGAATAGTGCCTGAAAGCCCAGCCATAGATTCATGTGAGGGTAGAATGCCCTTCTAGTTATTCTTGACTTTAGCTGTGAATACCCCCCACCTTCTGCTCACCTTGTGGGTATATCCCTTAAGGGGCAATGCAGAAAAAGATAGCTCAATACAAATATAGACAATTTGTAGACGAGTGAATCAGTGGGATCAAAGGAGTTATGAAAAGATGTTCAATAGCACTGGCAATTAGGAAAAACTGTTTAAAGTAAAAGGAAACACCACTGGCAAAAATTTAGACTCTGATATCTATTGCTGTTGGGATGCTGTCGTCATGGCTAGTAGCAACGTGAATTGTTACTGCATTATGGAAAACAACCAGGCAACCACAAGTGAATTTAACCATTGAAATGATCTATTAAAATTTAAAAAATACACATTCCTTTCAACCTAGCAGTTTAATCCTGTGACTATGTTCCTCAGAAATTAAAGCATTAATATGGAAAGTTTTATTTACAAGGACATTTGCTGAAGCATTGTTAGTAAAGACAAAAACAAACAAACAAACTCAACAACAACAAAAACCAAGAAACCCACAAACAAATATAAGCTGGAAGTAAGAGCTGTAGGGGAATAACTGGCAAAATATTTGACATCACCTCACCAAGGTATATTTTTCGATAGTAAAAAAATAGGTTACAGCTATCATAGTTTACAAAGTATCATTGAACGAGAACAAAAAAGGATGTGGAGAAATTTGTATAAAATGATCCAACTTGTAAAATAAACATGAACAGCAAAATTCCATGTATCTCTCTTGTTCTCTCTCTCTCTCTCTCTCTCTCTGTCTTTGTCTCTGTGTGTGTGTGTGTTTGCGTTTCTATGAGGATTGAGTATAGAGACAAATAAGAACCATCGTTTAGGCTACAGTCATAGGGTGCTGGGGAATTATGGGATAGTGAAAATAGGGGCAAGCAAAAAATAAAATGAAAGCCTGCACTAAAAAGATCTCCATCAAATATAATTCCATTTATGTAAAATTAATCTATGTATGCAGATATGTACAAATAAATAGGAACAAAGAAATAGAACTTAACTTACTGATTTGCCAACCATCATATAGTGAAAACAAAATACCAGAATAATGGGAGTAGTAGTATTTTAATTTGTAAAGTCAAACTATCCAATCTGCTGAACACGGACCCATCATTCTACCCACTTAGATATGTGTGCATCCTTTTGAATTTACATATGCTTGCATGCATGTACAAGAGCCTAGAAACAAAAAGCATGATGTGGCCAGGTGCAGTGACTCAGGCCTGTAATCCCAGCACTTTGGGAGGCCAAGACAGGCAGATCACCTGAAGTCAGGAGTTTGAGACCAGCCTGGCCAACAAGGCAAACCCCTGTCTCTACCAAAAATACAAAAATTAGCTGGGTGTGATGGCAGGCGCCTATAATCCCAGCTACTCAGGAGACTGAGGCATGAGAATCGCTTGAGCCTCGGAGGCAGATGTTGCAGTGAGCTGAGATTGCACCACTACACTCTAGCCTGGGTGACAGAGTGAGACTCTGTCTCAGAACAAGCATGATACAAGAGGTATAGCTAAAAGTCAACAAAGGATTGGGAATAGAATACTAACACTGACTTCATTTACCAAAAGGAAGATAGAAAAAAAAAAAAAAAAGCAGCAGCAAGGATGCACTTGCTTTTTCTTCACACATTTTGTGATGTATGCTTTTATAATTGTAATTGTAATTTTATTTTGTTTTACTTTTTGAGACAGACTTTCACTCATCGCCCAGGCTGGAGTGCAATGGCACGATCTTGGCTCACTGCAACCTCTGCCTCCTGGATTCAAGTGATTCTCCTGCCTCAGCCTCCTGAGTAGCTGGGACTAAGGCCATGCGCTACCATCCCTGGCTAATTTTTGTATTTTTAGTAGAGGTGGATTTCACCATATTGGTTAGGCTGGTCTCGAACCCCTGACCTCAGGTGATCTGCCCACCTTGGCCTCCCAAAGTGCTGGGATTACAGGCGTGAGCTACCATGCCTGACCTCATAATTATTTTTGTAATTAAAAAAAAGAAACTTAATAAGACACTTTCAAAATAACCAAAAACATTTTCAAAGAAAAGAAAAAGAAGCAAGCTAGTGGTTCTTTCTCAAGGGCTGAGGGTTTGTTTCTAATTCGCCCAGAAGACAATCTGGTCACCTGCCTTGGTGGGCCTTAACACAATGTTAAATAAGTTACAATTGAGCTAAAAATGGAAATGGCAAGAGGGGACGTGAGTAGCCAGACCTCTCCTGGTCTGTGTGAGTGTTAGCCAGAAGAGCTAAACTGCAACAGCTCGTCTGATGCTGGCTTCTTTCTCCAGGCGGCTTATCTTTCAAAGGCAGGGCCTGATCCAGAGTCTAGACGGGGTTTGTGCCTTTTTTGCCCAGCACACCAGATTTCAAATTGGACTGTCATTGTATCTTCCAGGAAGGGTCCCAGGAGTTCTATAAACTCGAGGTTAAACCCTGGCCAGTACACAGAGACCTGGGAACAACCTTATCAAAACAACCCTTCAACAAATACTTTGCTTTAGAGGGAGGAGGATGGGGAGGAAGGGAAGGACACACACACACAGCATTAAGCGGCTGTGGATATTTGATGAAGCAGTTGTGTAACCGATTAGAACATTTGACAGAAAATTAATGAAAGATTTTGTTTTCCTACCACTTGGGGTTTGTCTGGCTGCCTGTGCTGGAATTCCAGATGTGTTTGGATCACTGTGATTGTGTAAATCCTGCTGATCTTTAAAAAGAGGTTCTTAGGATTTAGAGGTGGAACACCGAGGAGTTCCCATTATCCTGTCTTTCCATCACTCGAAATGGAACAGGGAACTGACAGGCCTTCTGTACGTTCTGCCTTTATATCTCTCAACATTTTTCTTTTCCCCTAATATGCCACATCACAAGGCAGTTATAGATGTTGAATCAAAGTGCATCACTGTAATCTAATTTCATCTTAAGACTATTTCTTCCATTAGAGATTATAACTCCGTAAATGTCTATGATCTACTAAGTAGCCCTAATCCAGAAAATTCACATAGATACTGCCTAACTGTGGCAAAGGCATGAAAGCATTGATCGATAGTTCTGGTGATAACTTCTGATAAATATCAGGCCACATGCAGCTCATCCCTTTGGATTTGTGATTTTTTAAAAAAATCTAAGAATCCTGTTTAGATATAACAGAAGAACAGAAATGTCTCTGGACATATCTCTTCCTCTTACAGAAAAAACAATGAGTCTTTAGGAAAATATGGAGTAATTCAGACACGGTAAAACACTAGTTAATTTTTGGGAAAATTTGCATTCTTTATATTTAAGCTCAAAATTTGACAAATTCTTCTGAATTATTAGACTCACAAAGATGAAAAGCATCGTTACAGAACTTTGGGTGTCTGAAGCTGTTCATCCGTTCCTTTTTCCTTGTACATATTTTGTTTCTTTAATTTCTCTTTAAATACTTTATAATATACTTTTAGAAGATGCCTCAAAGATCACGTCTGACACATAGTAGGCATTCACTGTATAATTGCCATATGAGAATATGCCATGACAATGAATTGATATATGTAGTCAGATTAGGCTAAATTATGTTGTCATAACAAATAACTCTAAAATCTTGGTGGCTTAGCACAATTAAAAAATATGTATTCAAACTCTCCTGTGAGTTGACAGGGGGTTTCCACATTTGTGGGTTGGGGTTCTTCTTAACTTGCGAGGCCATCATCTCCACACTTGACTTTCAGAGTTTTCAAGCAAGAGATGAGAAAGATGAAGAAGACACACTGACTGACTCCCAAAGAAGGGCCTTGCAATGGAAATGGTGCATCACTTCCTCTCGTGTTCCTGTTTGCCAGATGCAATCATGGGTCTCAGACTCCAATAAGGAAGTATGGGAAATGCAGGGAGCCCAGGAATATTCCGTGAGCACTAATGGCCTCTGCTGCCCTTGGGTTTTAGGAGATGGGGAGGTATAAATTAAAAGCTAATGCAATGTTTCCCACTTTTATTTATCTAGGCTTCATTACAGCTAGTCTCGCAAGGGACTTTGTGGGGAAAATGTTTTTCTTCCATGGTGAAACAAGTTTGGCAAATGCTGTGTATTATATTTACCTCGTCCAATTTATGATGTGCAATTATTCATTAAAGGTTTTGAAAAGTTCAACATTAAAGAAGCTAGTTATAAAAGACAAAAAATCAAGCTGTGAATCTAATTTATTTACTTGATACATGTTTTTTTGAACACCTAGTATTAATATTTGCCAGGTATTGAGCTGGACTTTTGGCGGGGGGTGGGGGGATTAGATGAATAAGGCCTTTTTCTTGTCCACAAGGAGACTAATTCCAGGGGAGGGGTATAAAGCAATTCCCTAAGTGTACTCTCATGATAACAGGGGACACAGGTATTACCTATTCACCAATGGGTGTCTGTTACCTTTTTGTGCCAAAGTAAGTTTTGTAACTCACTTGAACACATTTGAGGTGTTATTTTGCAATCTATTCATCCTATAGTAGGCAGGCAATTTAAAACTACAATGACACCAGTTTGCTTTCTAGTAGTTGACATTTTCCTTAATAGTATACACCTTAAACATCTATGTTTTACAGATAAAATAGTGGCCAGGTGCGGTGGCTCACACCTATAATTCTAGGACTTTGGGAGGCCGTGGTGGGTGGATCACCTGAGGTCAGGAGCTTGAGACCAGTCTGGCCAACATGGAGAAACCCCGTCTCTACTAAAAATACAAAAGCTGGGTGTGGTGGCGTATGCCTGTAATCCCAGCTATTTGGGAGGCTGAGGCAGGAGAATCACTGGAACCTGGGAGGCAGAGGTTGCAGTGGGCCAAGCTCGCATTATTGCACTTCTGCCTGGGAGACAGAGCAAGACTTTGTCTCAAAAAAATAAAAATAAAAATAAAATACAGTAGGACGCTAATCACATAACAAAACATACTAGTGTGACACAAATTTTAAAAATTAGAACAGTGGTATGTTATTTTGATAAAAAATATTGAATAACCCCCACCAAAAAATACACAAATTCTTAGGTTTTTGCCTACAACCATTAGTCTAATTTCCTAGTGTATCTTTCTGGAAGAAACTACTGTTACCAGTTTTTTTCCGGAGATAGTTTGTGTATATACCATATAACACATACTTAATATATATAATATCCCTTTTATTATATATAACAATTTGTAGTCTTCTTTCACTTTTATTGTATATAATATGTATCTCTTTTTAAAACATAAATATTAATCTATTGTAAGTTCTATTCTACACTGTCTAAAAAAATTTAAAATATATCCAGAATTGCTTTCTGTGTGGATGTGTGTGACTATACATACATTCACTCATACGCCCTGGGTATACCACAATTTACGTAACCAACTCCCTACTGATAGTCATTTAAGTCAAAATGGTTTCTAGAGAAGTTTATTTTTAAAACACTTCATATGTTTGAATCTTTTAAAAAGCAGCCAAAGTAAGCTAATGCATCCCTAAAAATGTAGTTCTTATGAGACATTTTTAATACTCTGGTGACTTTTTAAAAGAATACAAACTTTTAGCGAGATAGGAGGAATAGGTTCTGGTGTTCTATAGCGCTGTAGGGTCACTATGGTTAACAATAAAATACGATATAGTTCCAAATAGGAGGATTTTGAATGTTTCCAATACAAAGAAATGATAAAAGTTTGAGATAATGGGCATGGGAATTATTCTGATCTGATCCCTGCGTTACACATATTATAACATTGCTATGTACTCCATGAATATGTACATATTTATGAGCATATTATGTGTCAATTAAAAAAAACCTTTTAAATAAAAAGTAAAAAATTCTGCATTAAAAAAATATGTATCCCAGCACTTTGTGAGGCCGAGGTGGGCGGATCACCTGCGGTCAGGAGTTTGAGACCAGCCTGGCCAACATGGAGAAACCCCATCTCTAAAAAATAAATAAATAAATATGTAAGGGCCAGGTTCAGTGGCTCACGCCTGTAATCCCAGCACTTTTGGAGGCAGAGGCAGGTAGATCATCTGAGGTTAGGAGTTCGAGACCAGACTAGCCAACATGGCGAAACCCCGTCTCTACTAAAAATACAAAAATTAGCTGGGCATGGTGGCACACGCCTGAAATCCCAGCTATTCCAGAGGCTAAGGCAGGGGAATCACTTGAACCCAGGAGGCAGAGGTTGCAGTATGCTAAGATTGTGCCATTGTACTCCAGCTCTGGCGACAAGAGCAAAACTCCATCTGGAAAAAAAAAGTTAGAATATAATTTAAGAGTTTGGTTCATAGCTGTGTGTATATGCATGTGTGTATGTATGCGCAACTTAAAAATGTGTGGCTATTTTATCTTTTTTAAAGGTTAATTGATTTAGATGTTAGGCTCACTAACAGATAGTGTTCAGGATTAATCTGTTTCTGAATTCATAGAAATAGACCCTTGGACATAGCATGGAGATAAATTGATACATGGAAATAACTACGGATGATAGTTCCACAGCCTTGATGGGATTTTCACAAAGATGTTAATTTTGTTAATTGTATCCAAAATTATTAATACTTTCTGAATTGTTATGGAAACATGTAGCACTGGGAACACAAACATTTAGGAAAAAGGGTGAGTATGTTTTGCTGTGTATACTCAGTGCTCATAGAAAAAGGGAGCAGAGAGTTACTGTTCGCATCTCCTCTAAGAGGAAGCCAGCTGCCTGGAAACACGGAGGGAGGACTCAGGCCAGAGAGCTTCCACCTGCTAGGGCAACGGGCAATGACTCCCATATTTAAAGTGATTTATAAACTTTAATGGAGATTCACAAGAGCCCCAGAAGGCAGAGAGGTTATAATTACTTCATTTACAAATGGGAGATGGAGACACAAATAGGTTAAGCGCTTTGCCGCAGGCCCGCAGTTGCTCCAGGAGTTCCACAGCAGAGGAGCCTGCGTCCCCAGCTCGCTCACACTCCAGCCTGGCGGCCCTCCTCTCCTTCCCAGGGACCCTGCTGCTGTCCTGCAGAGACCAGCACTGTACCAGAAAGCCCAGGGCCAGGCCTCCACTAGGAGAAAAAGAGAATTAGGGTCAGACGGTAGGTAATTCAGACTTCACTGCAGACATTCTGATTGGGAGTCTAATCGCCAAGGCTGAGTCTGTCTTTCCATATAGATATGCACCCTGTGGACATTCGAGAACCTGCTGGTAATTATACCAATTACCCAGATTATAAAGGCAATGAGTATCCTTTCCCCTTAGCTATTTAGATAATCATCGGATTTGACTTTTCCAAAGACTTGGCTGAATCCAGATTTCAAACTAAAACAAGGTTTGTCGCTCATCACCCACCTGGTATTTAATTTGTTCCAGGATGTCACTTTAAAATGCACAGCAGAGAGTTGAGAAAATTGCATGACTCCTGGAAAAGAATATAGAGACTGGCATCTGGCCATCGGGATTATGCTGAGCCAAGAAATGCGTGTTCAGCCTATCTCAATCTTTGTCCAATCCTAGAACATTCAGCTACAGTAGTTGTTAATACTGCTGGAATTCTGAAGGTGAGAAACTATGTAAAAGAAAGTGTAAAGAGAAACTTATTAATAAATGTAATTTATTCATTTGCTAGCAGCTAGAGAGAGGTAAGTGTTGGGAAGGCTAGCAATCAGAGAAAAAGCAGGCTTTTTTTAAATTCAGTTGGTTATTTTTAGAAAACAGTGCTTTATTATAGCTACAGAATTAACAAACAACCTGACACCAACTGCCTGTAATCTACAACAGTGGGGACCACAAATAAGCAAACTAATGGAAGGAGCACTATGGGGCTTGGATACACACACCCCTTAGGGAGACAAATCTAGAAGTCTCCCTACCAAATTGCCTTCCAACAGACACCCAACACAAGGACTCCTGTTCCAGAGACAGCATCCAAAGACAAAGGCCAGAGTTTATCATATAAATGCCTTGTTTGAAATTGTCACGTTGTATTTTCCTTAAAACAACAAACGATAGTGAACAAAAAATAAGAACTACCACAGAAAATGATAAAAGACTAAAATGATTGGTGTTTTTTTCCCACCTATATTTTGGGAGGTTTAGAATTTAGATCAATTTCACTGGGTTCTCTGCTTCTTTCTCTTTCCTTGGATTTCTAACCCACTGAATAACCTTCAGTGTTTATTTACATTTTCATTTTCTCTTGAGGTGTTCTGGTTACATCTGCAGATATTGAAATTGCTTTACAAAAACGGTACTTATCTCTGGTATTTAAAATGTTTTTTTAAACCCCACAATTAAAAAATTGATTACCCTTGTATTTGTACATAGATTACTCAGAAAGTTCATTTAGAAATAAATTCCATGGACACTCTTTTTTTTCATTTTTATTTCAGTGAAAAATCTGGCTGCTTTTTTTTCTTGCATTTGATTACCCAGCATCTGGTTCCTTTTCCCCTCTGGTTGGCTGTTGGTTGTGGTGCAGGCTCCTGCTTCATTATTTTGGATTCTCTCCTTGGTCCAGGGTGTTCTTTCAGTCAGGAACTTCCTGCTCCAGCGAAGCTCATCTGCCTGTGGGTCGATCAACTCCATCTGTCTTCAGGATGCTTTTTGAACACTGGCTCACTTCAGAGTCATAAATGCCTAGGTATAGCGAGTTAATCCAGGCTCCTTGGCTGATAGAATCCATGACAGGATCATAAGCTGCAGGGTAATAAACATCATTTGGGTACTAATAAATTTCAAGCTTTGAAAGTAGGTGTTTATGTCTAGCAAGAGATACTGTTGGCAGGAGGGAACTTTCTTGGGGTGTCTGTACATTGTTTTGTAGGAGTGACAGCAGTGGCCTGGCAAGATAATTGATCCGAGGTTTCCGGTGGAAGGACAGGGAGTTATTTGGTAGCAATAGACCTGGGTCTACCCATTCCAGTTCCAGCTCCAGCATATCATTCCTCTTTGAGCTCTATAGTTTGTAGCTGGCTCCGTCTATCTGTAAAGGGAGACAACTTAAGTCTTGATTTCCTGGGGAAAGAGGTGTCAATTTTTATTACATTCCTTTTTTTTTTTTTTTTTTTCAAGATGGAGTCTTGCTCTGTTGTCCCGGTTGGAGTGCAGTGGTACTATCTTAGCTTCCAACAGACTGCAACCTCCACTTCCCGGATTTAAGCAATTCTCTTGCCTCAGCCTCCCAAGTAGCTGGGATTACAGATGTGTGCCACCATGCCTGGTTACTTTTTTGCATTTTTAGTACAGACGGGGTTTCACCATGTTAGCCAGGATGGTCTCGATCTCCTGACCTTGTGATCTGCCTGCGTTGGCCTCCCAAAGTGCTGGGATTACAGGTGTGAGCCACCATGCCCAGCCTTTTTATTACATTCTTTACTTGTCTTTAGCCTCCCCCTGGCATATCCCCCTCCTCGTGTGATAAACTTTTGGAACTTTGATTTTTCAATCCAAGATTTTGGATCAGATTACAGAATAAAATATATAGAATTTTGTTCTTTGGATGTCTTTAAAAAGAGGGTAAATTTCTGTTTTGGTTGGTCTGTGTGGTGTGGTCTAACACGTTCAATTAACTGCTCAGAAAGGACTAATAATTTCTGAATGATCTTTAGCTTATTCAAGACTCTTCCGTGATAATGGAGATGCGAAAGGAAGAGATGGCACAGACTTGCACGGAAGGAAAGAACTCAGAGTGTGAAAAATGAAGAAGGAAGCCCGGAGTTGCCTGGTGTGCAGCCCACCCCGTTGGTGTGGTTGTGCTCTTTCCAGACAGAGTGCACATGAGGGCGTACAGCCTGGTTTCACCGACTAGATTCAAGGAGTTCCTTTTCTGTGTTACTTGAATTCACTACTTTACAAGGGCAAGGACATACTAACAGAAGCCAGTTTAGTAATTTCACCTTTCTTATCATCCTTCCTACCTTGTCTGAGTCCTAGCTGTGGCACTAAGGATTGGTTGGTAGTGGAGGATGGCTGCTTTGAGGTGCTTCTAGTTTCCTTTCTCCATCAGTGACCCCTCATTCTGATGCACCCACCTGTGCGCTGAAGGCCTCTGTTACCACGCCTATGTGTTCCCTGCCCTCCAGTTTGGAAGGGCTGCCAGGTTAATAGGTGAATGCAAAATCAGTTCCTTGGAGTGTGAAGCATCTGATCATTATATAATGAGTTTTGTGGCCAGAGGGTGAAGAGTATAAAGGCAGTTATGTCAGTCCTCTGTGAAATGCTTTGGGTGACTCTGGTGGAACTGTTCTTTATTTTCAGAGGAGTGAACTTCACTGGCATGAAGCTTCCTACCAGTGAGAAACCGGTAGGAATGTGGGTAAATGACAGCTCCCACCTTCAGTTTTTGCTCAGTTGCTAAATATCCCCTCCCTTGATGGAACATATACCTGGCACCCTGATGGATGCTTCTCCCTGCAGGTACTGTGGGTAATGAGCCTGCAGCTGATTTAATCAGGGGTTTCCCATATCTTTCTTAATAGTTCTGCAGCACAGTTCCTTGAGCTGACAGCTGTACAATAGCAACTTTTAAACTAAACCGTTCCTGGTTTCATGCCAGAAAACTTATCTTTGAACGATTTTGCACTCACCTCCCAACTCCCAGAGCAAGTGAAGAAAGGGAGTATGTTTTGAAAGAAATTCCAAGCTTCTTTCTTCTGTATTTTCTCTCTTGGCAGTCCAGTTTGTCACTGATTAAAAGCATCAGGAAAACAGTTTTAGAACATCTACATGAAGTCCAAGTTCATCATGTTTTAACACTGCTGTAAATTACTCTTTTGAATGTTTACTATGCGTTAGGCGCTCTGCTAGGTGCTGGGGATAGAGGATTAAAAAACTATTTTGTCTTTAGCATTCTTTGTGGTTTTAGCCATTTAAATAGTACACCATGACTATGAAATAGGTAAGTTCATGTCTGTTTTGTTGCTTTGAAAAAGATCCCATACTAAAAGGTAAAGAACAATATCTTTTTCTTCTGTTTTCCATAACCCAGTAGATAATGCTCTATAAAATTCATTTCTGTAGCAATTTCTTGAGAACCTTGTTACTCTCAGGAATCGCCACCCTCAATTAACTGGGCTCTTCCTAAATAATTGGTTTGCTTTGATTTTATGTGAGACTGGAACAGTTGTGATTCCCTCTTTTCAGAGATACTTAAAGCTATGGAGACACCAGGGTAGTATAACATACGTTTTTTTTTTTTCCTCCTAACACTACTTCTGATCTCATTTATTTTCCTCCTTGATTACCTTTTGTGTTATTTTCTCACTTATTTAATTTTTCCCATATTCAGTACAATTTTATTACCTATATTCCCCATGTTGTACATTTGATCTCTGGACTTGCTCATCCTATACCTCTGCTACTTTGTATCTTCTGATCCACTTCTTCCCTTTTTCTACTCTGTCGCGTCCCCTCTCTAGCTCCTCTCCCTGCTGAGAGTCATTTCCATCACTGAATAAAATTTTCTGCCTTCACCATCCTTCAAGCGTCCACACAACCTCATTCCTCTTGGGTGTTGGACAAGAGCTTGGGACCCACATGATGAGGCAAGGGGCCAATTGAGCTGATAGCACTCTACTGTTCATGGACAGTGGTGCTAAGAGGGCACTGTAACACACCCTTTGGGGCTTTGGGGTCACAGGCACCCCAAACAGGTTGCCAGCACAGGCTGAGTAAATAGAGCTTGCTCCTGCTGGGGCCCTGAGTGGCTGACAAGGTCCTGCAGTTGCTCACCTGCACCTGGTCTGCCCATCTGTGGCGTCCAGAGCTGCCAGTTGGGTCCCACACCCACTGGCCCCTTACTGGTCTGACTGTGGGCCCCACAGGAAGCCTGCTCCTGTGTCGACCACCAGAGTGGCTGGCTTGGATCTGCCCTGGCTTGCTCATGTGCTCCCTCACACAAGGGATTGAGTGTGGTGGGCTGAGTAACATTTGCCCCCGTCATGTGTCCAGTGAAGGGGCCAAGAAAAATCCTGCACCATTTTCTATTTTTAATTTATTTAGTTACATTTATACTGTATTCCATAATGGCTGTCGCAGTCTAAATTCCCGCCAACGTGTATCAAAGTTCTCTTTTTCACATGCCCTCACAAACATGTTATATTTTGACTCTGATTATAGCCATCCTAGTGGGTGTGGGGCAGTAGCTGACAATGGCTTTGGTTTGCATTTCCCTGGTGGTTTAATGACGTCGAGCCCCTTTTCATATACCTATTAGTCATTTTTATGTCTTCTTGGGAGACATAACTATTCAGGTTTTTGCCCATTAAAAAACTTTTTTTTCTACTATTGAGTTTTATAAGTACTTTATACATTTTGGATATTAACCCCTTATCAGATATATGACTTTCAAAGCTTTTTTTCCCCCTACCTTTAGGCTGCCCTTCTATTTTGTGAATTGTTTCTTTTGCTGTGCAGAAGCTTTTTAGTTTGATGGAGTCCCATTTATTTATTTTTGTTTTTGTGGCCTGAGCTTTTGGTTTGATACCCAACAAATCATTCCCAAGGTCAATGTTCAGGCACTTTTCCCTTATGTTCTCTTCCAGGAGTTTTATAGTTTCTGGTCTTATATTTTGGTCTTTTATCCATTTTGAGTTTATTTTTGTGTATGTTATAAGGTAACAGTCCAATTTCATTCTTTTGCATAAAAAAATCCAGTTTTCCCAGCACCATTTATTTAAAAAAACTACCATTTCCCCATTGTGTCCTCCCAGTGCTCTTGTAAAAAATTTGTTTGCTTTGATTTTCTGAGGACTATGAAGTTTGAAACTATCGTGTTTCGCTATTTGCAGAGATGTGGAGACACACAAAGCTATGGAGACATCAAGATGTTATATATTTTTTCCCCTAATAACAATATTTCTGACTTCATTTTACCTTACATACTTCCCTACTGTTTAATTTTCTCATTTTTTAAATCTTATAGAAGTATGTACACATTTTCATAAATCTCAAATTCTTTTTTGAACAGGGTGAAAATATTCATAAGTAAATTAATAAAATATGAAAAAATTATACCTGGGAAAACAAGCTGAGGTCTGCTTATGAAAGTTTAAGAAACTTTCTGGAGGTTTTAAGAGTTTATCTAGATGGGGGGTGGGAGGAGGGAGAGCATTGGAAAAATAGCTAATGCATGCTGAGCTTAATACCTAGGTGATGGGTTGATAGGAGAAGCATCCAAAAGAGGTAAACAGGACTATTGGACATGTTAAGTTGCATAGGAGTCATTGTCAAAATAAAAGATAATTTTTAACTTTCTTCAGGTCATATTCTAGTGTATGTCATCAATATGTTCCGAAAATATATGGGATTTCTAAAATTCTAGTATGTCTGAGTATGTCTAATATGTCTTAGTAAAATTCTAATATGTCTGAGCTATCAATCATAATTATGGTAATTATGTTAAGTTATTGTGGACCACAGAAATAACCAATTTCTCTTGTCAATTGTGTCTTTAACTATAACTTTTCCTTTTTTTTTTTTTTTTCCTTTTTGAGACAGAGTCTTGCTTTGTTTCCCAGGCTGAAGTGCAGTGACACAATCTCGGCTCACTGCAACCTCCGCCTCCCGGGTTCAAGCAATTCTCCTGCCTCAGTCTCCCGAGTAGCTGGGATTATAGGTGCCCGCCACCAGGCCTGGCTAATTTTTTATTTTTAGTAGAAATGGGGTTTCACTATGTTGACCAGGCTGTTCTTGAACTCCTGACCTCAGATGACCTGCCCACATCAGCCTCCCAAAGTGCTGGGATTACAGGCATTAGCCACCACACCTGGCCAACTATAACTATTTATTATTTACAGTATTTATTTATTTATTTATTTATTTTATTTTTAAAGATGGGGTTTCACCATGATGGCCAGGCTGGTCTTGAACTCCCGACCTCATTTCCACAGTTAATTGCTTAATGCTGATGCAGCTTCTGAACACTTCACAAGCACGGAGAATCCTAGAATATGGCTTCTTTTAGGAGATTTAGGAAAGGATGGAAAGGACCCTGAAAAGCACTCTTGAATACAAGTTTCTAATTACTTTAACATCATATCATGGGTGAGAATTTCCTATGATTTCTCCAATTCCACAAGAATCAGACTGGGTAAGAATTCTTAAAATTTTAATGAAAACACTGACTGGTTTATAAAACTGCTAACCCAACTAGAACAAAAATTAATTGAATACCAAGGAAATATTTGGCCAGATTTTCATGCCAAGTCAACCAGTACTAAAATTGTTTAGATGTACAACTCAAATGAATTCCATGGTCTAAGTCAAATGACTTATGATAACCCCTTAGTTATCAGTGCTATGCACCTAATTTAGAGAAACAACTGGTATTCAAGAGGCTATAAGTCTAATGTTAATTAGGCATCAACTCATGGAGAACCAGAACAGCTTCCTTGTCCTTCCTGAGTCCGTAAAGCTTTTGTTATTGAAAGTTTTGCATTCCATGATCCATGACGGAAAAGATAAAATTATTCAAATTAAATATATTGGTGTGATGACTTATACATTCCTAGAATAGTTTACAACCAATGTTTGATTTGTCAAACCCTTATTCCTGAGAAAACAATAGAAACTTCAGGTACATTTGGTTACCTGATGGGCCATTTAAATGTTTATGAAGGGATTTCATTCAATTTTCATTTTCAGTGCTTGTTTTCTGGTTGTATAAAAGCTTTCCCATGCAAGAGGGCTGATGTTATAACAGTAGGTTATTATACTACAGTGTATTTTCTTTCCCCAGGTAAAGAAAGCTTTTTAAGGTTCATTGAGGACAGTGAACCTCTTCACAATCTAGAACCCGAAGACTGGATCTTTTGTGAACATCAGAGAAAGACTGCCCTTGCCATCCGCACTGCAACAAAACTTTGGAACCTTGATCTTTGGGTTCATAATCTCACAACTGAGAAAGGTCCGTCCACACCCTTAGAACTCTTTTTTTTTTCTTTTTTTTTCAGCCTGAAATACACAGCTTACGGTAAATCCAACCAGTAAAGTTTTTCCCCAGAAGAAGATGGCATCCTTGATGTGAACAGCTTTTCCTAAGATCATGGATGAAGGCTTCTGTACTATCATGAGACTCTTATCTTTGAATATTTTTTTTCTTGTTTATGCCTCTATGAATAATAGAAATGAAAAGAGGGGCTGTTGTGTGCCCTTATGGGCTATATGTTTTTTTTTGAAGGATTTTGCAGCCAGCCTTATAAGGAATAACCTTATGCTTTTATAGATAAAAGATGAAGGCCCAATGTAGGTGAGAAACTTTTTGTTTTTCTGAGATGGAGATTCACTCTTGTTGCCCAGACTGGAGTGCAGTGGTGCAATCTCAGCTCACTGCAACCTCTGCCTCCTGGATTCAAGTGATTCTCCTGCCTCAGCCTCCCGAGATGGCTGAGATCACAGGCATGTGCCACCACACCAAGCTAATTTTGTTTTTTTTTTTTTTTAATAGAGAAGCGGTTTCACCATGTTGGTCAGGCTGGTCTCAAACTCTTGGCCTCAAGTGATCCCCCAGCCTCAGACTCCCAAAATGCTGGGATTACGGGCATGAGCCACTGTGCCCAGCCAAGTTTACCAATTTCTTACAGTGTCTTTTTTCATCATGCTTATCTATCCCCAGCAAAACTGTAAGCATGTTTTCCCATGCTTTTTCTGCTACTTTTTCTGGTTTAATGCCTTTTTAAAGTTAGAGCGTCAACTCCTTAAGGATTTATTTGACTCAAAAAGTGAGGTATGAATTGAGTGTTTTTTCTGCCTAGCCGGTTTTTACAATACTATCTTTCTCTGATTTTGAAAGACCCCCATCTTTTTTTCTGGGCATTGTAATCTCTCCCATTGATCTGTCTCTCTGTTCCTGGTTCTAGTACTGGAAAGGCTTAATTATTTTTAGTTTTAAAATGTATTTGACTATGTGCAGCTTGTTAGAGTGAAGTTATTTGCCTGTGCTTGGAGCTTCCACAAGATCCAGGAGAATCTGGTAGTGTGGGAAGTGGCGTAGGATGAATGAACTAAAATTCATTCATTCATTGGGCTGTATGTACCTCTAGAATGCAAGCCACTGGAATGAACAGCTAATGTTCTATTACTATTACATATTTATTTCACACTTTGCAAAGTACTTTCCTATGTACTGTCTCTTTAATCCTAACAACAGTCTCATAAGGAAGAGGTTGCTATTTCTATTTTTGCAAAATGTCTTACATTGAGGTCTGAGATTTAGTGAGCATACCATACCGCTCCAAAGTGGCACAGCTCAGATTCCAACCCCAGGTCCTCCCCCAAACCACAGCTGTATCATTTTCAGGGCTAATACTGGATCCTTCACTTAGCCTTGGCCACACCACGAGGCGTTCCTTCTTCAGCTTGGAGCAGGTGATTCCTCAGCTGAACCTGTGACTTTATTTATGGCTTCTATTCAGTTAATCCCCAAACACCTTTTTGAAAATGTCCTCTTTGGCCAGGTGTGGTGGTTCATCACCTGTAATCCCAGCATTTTGGGAGGCCGAGACAGGTGGATCACTTGAGGTCAAGAGTTTGAGACCAGCCTGGCCAACATGGTAAAACCCTCTCTACCAAAAACACAAAAATTAGCTGAGCATGGTGGTGCACACCTGTAGTCCCAGCGACTCGGGAGGCTGAGGCACCAGAATCGCTGGAACCCAGTGAGCCAAGATAGCACCACCACGCTCCAGCCTAGGCGACAGAGCAAGAATGAGCTCTGTCACAAAAAAAAAAAAATAAAAAAAAAAAAAAAAAAAAAAAAAAAAAAAAAGAGAGAAAATGTCCTCTTCATAACCGGCTGCAGTTTTGCGGAGCACGGAGACCCTGTTCCCAGCGGACTTTGCCTGAAGCTCTTCCAGCAGTGAGCTGACACAAGGGTGGAACCTGATGATTAAGCCTATCTAGCGCTTGCTTTCTTAAAAGGATTAAGTTTTTGACTCTGCTATATTTTTTTAAGAAGGGAATTTTTCTGTAACCCTATAAATTCTTTGAGCAGATATTCATCAACAGCCTCTGTGATAGCAAAGCATTTTTCAGCAGAAAGAAGTTAGTTTGACAGATAAGCATGCTGCATAATTAAAGGATTAGCATAGTTTCTCCTGAAATTAAATGAGGAGGGAAAGACTTTTGTGCGGACTTGTTTATGATAAAATTATTTGTTGTCATTTTGCAAGGAATAACTCTCAAGCCATGACATAGCGTCAGTTTTAATATTTGAGCGTCAGAGATGAGCGGAAAATGACATTTACACAATGTGACCAGTGGCACATACCTGAATTGTTTCCAGCTACTCAAATCCAGACACTTTCCTTTTCATGAGTGAAGGCGAATCTTCCACCCTCCCTCCCTCATTTGTTTTCCTGCGGAGGGAAAAAGCTTCCTCTTCTGTTATGTTCAGGAAGCAACCTGAGTTATTTGGGTGGTTGTCTGGATTGTGTGATTAAATCTCTCCGACCGAGGCCACAGGGACAGGGCAGTGGACTGGGGAAGGACTGGTTCGAAGGGTTCTGGAGGACAGAGGACCTTGGTAAAGGACTGTGCAGGAGAGCAGTTTTATGTCGCTGTCAAAGCCTGTTTTGCTCCTTCCAGTCCCCGTGCTATCTTTTATGCAGGTGTTTTCTCGTTTCTCTGGAAGCAGAGGTCATCAGGCTGGAGCATGATGGGCATTTGCCTCGTGGAGAGCTTTGGGACAGAGGCCATGATTGTCTTCATCAGAGGCTCTGGGAGAGCCAGATTTCCATGTGTCTGTGCTTCAGGATGACATTCGCCTTTCAGAGAGCCTAGGTGAACTCTTCCAGTCCCTGAAGAAGCCTGGAAGAGGCTAACCCAGACTTGGCACCTAACATTGGACCCCAAAGCCCCAAACTCTGCACTATTATGCTACCTCCCAAAAGTGGGATTTGCAGCTGGGCTTTGAAAGATAGTGGGATAATTTTAGGCTCAGATTAAAGAGATGGATATTGCAGGAGGAGAAACAAAACATTAGCCAGGCAGTGGAAGCAGGAAAGACGCATCTTGGGAAGAAGAGGGAGAGGTTGCAGGAAGCCCCGCTGGGGCCTGTGTGACAGGGCTGGCAGCAGGCACTCTCTGTGCCTCGAGTCACTCTCCCTTGGGGCTGTGTGATTGGTGTCTCTGCGGTGGACAGTGACCTGTGGGCTGGCAGCCTCCCACCTCATCACGGGCTTCAGTGTCTCTCTGTTCTGCCTCAGGGCTTCCTCCAGAGCCCAGAAGAGCACTGGGCATGTGTGCGGGAGTATCCCGGACGTATGGGGGCTTTCCATCTCTGGAGGCCACCCTGACCAAGGGGAATGAGAGCTAGAGGACAAACACTCCAGCCTCCCTTCCTTCAGGAGGCAACCCCGAGGTGCTTTCCACACAGTTCCTCTGACGGGTGAGCCCAGGTGTCCACAGCAGTAGCCAGCTTGATAACATGTCTTCCCCATCTACCTCTCCTGAATCCCTCCCTCCTGCCTCCTGCAGTTACTTCCCGAAGAAACCACCTGCACCCAAGTCCTTGTCTCAGGCTCTGCTTTTCAGGAAACCCAATTACGAAAGGGACTTTGAAAGGTTTCCTTGGAAATGTGGACTTCGTTGACTACCATTCAAAACATCCAGAACAGAACCCTGTGGGATACATACTAGTTGTCTAGCTGACCGATTCTTGCCAGAGTGAAATGTGGCAACTCTGCCTTACAAAAACTGTCATGGTAAGATCTGAGCAGGAAGTCTCATTTGTGCATTGACCTCGAAAAGGTTCGGAAGGAAGGCATGTGGACCCAGGAACATTCTGCAATTCATGGCCTCTTACATAAAGTAACTTTCTTCTCTTCAGTGAGTTGAATAGGTAAACGATCCCTGAAATGTTTCACACTATCCAGAGAATAAAACCTATCAACCATGCAATTAACTTGTTAATATGAGTGAATATAAATCTCCACTTAAGAAGTTATTCTTCAATTCCACAGCTTCTGCAATTCTTCCCTAAATCTATAAACTTTACTAAGTAAAAAAAGTGAACTATTAAAAAAAAGAAGGAAGAAAAGGCTGGGCATGGTAGCTCATGTCTGTAATCCCAGTGCTTTGGGAAGCTGAGGCAGGAGGATTGCTTGAGACTAGGAGTTCAAGGTCACAGTGAGCCATGATCTTGCCGCTGTACTCAAGCCTGGGCAACTGAGCGAGACCCTATCTCCAAAAATGAAAAAAAAAAAAAAAATTCAATTTGCTAGTACATAACCAGACAACTCTCTGCAGATAAAGGGTTACATGTCCAGTGTTCAAGTATGCTTGCACGTTCATAAATACAAGCAGCCCCAAGAGAAAAATTAGCGAAGGATATGAAGAACAGCGCATGGGAGAGCAAGCCTCAATGATCAAGATGAGAACATGCTCAGGAAAGAAATGCAGCCTACAGAAGCAAAGAGATGACCCTCCCCATCTGCCACACTGGCAAAAAACAAAGATGTTGAACTATTCGCAGCACTATGTATAGAGCAAAACGTGATATAAAAAAAAAGTGGTATAAATGTAGGTCAGTTGTTGATTTAAAATCTGACACATCCATATCCTATACGTTTATGCTGTTGCCAGAAAAGCATGAATTTGAGCTGGTTGACTCAGAAGGATGCCTATAATATATTGAATAAATAATGTCTAATGTAATCCTATTTGCGTCAAAAAATTGAGGTGGGTATATATATTCGTGTTTATTCACTTCTGAAGCCAGAATACCTGGGTTTGGTCCTGGATCTAGCTCTTACTGGCTGTGTGAGTCTGGGAACTTAATGCAACCTCTCTGTGTTGTTGATATTTATACTTGTTTATTAAATGGGGGACAAAAGCAATATCTACTTCATAGGGCTGTCATGAGGATTAAATCAGCTATCGTATGCGGAGACTTACAATTGTCCTATGCAGAGACTTACAGTGGTCCCTGGAATACAATGTGCTTAATAAGTGTGGCTGTTATGATAGTTTGTGTAATTGTAGCAGTGTCTATAATTGCATATGATTTATGAGAATGGAGAAAAATACCAAAGGGTGCAGCATGGGGTGTTAGCATGAGTTACTTGGTGCCAAGTGGAGGGGGAAGTGCTTGAATATGGATCAAGGTGGGGGAGAAAAGGATGAGGAGTAACAGGCATAAAATATACAGGGGTAAAAAAGAACCTTTAACCATAGCATGCTGGCCTCTGCAACAGATAACCTGTAAGGTAAGGACGAGGATGGAGAGGGAACCAATGATATAGAGAAAAGAAGACCTTGAAATGGGCACGACCAAGCCATAGTGTCTAAGGACTCATACATGAGTGGTAAGATGTCAAAGAAACACACAAAAAGAATCATCCTAAAAGTCCCAGGAGTGATTATTTTTTGAAGGAGAGGAATAGTGTTTGGGATGGCACAGAAAACAGGGAAATCTGGGGTGGTTGCACAATTCTGTTTCTTGATGGATCTGCATGGTAGTTATAATAATTCATCAAGATTTCCATGTTTTGGTATAGGTTTTGCTTTTGTAGTATGTTTTATTGTACAATGAAAGGCTAAAACATCCTAGTAAGTATATTATCTGTGCATTTATGGAAAATTCTGTGTGTGTCAAAACAAATACACAAGTCAAAATAGCAACTAGTCAGTGAGTATATAAAATCACCCCGGGCCGGGCGCGGTGGCTCAAGCCTGTAATCCCAGCACTTTGGGAGGCCGAGGCGGGTGGATCACGAGGTCAAGAGATCGGGACCATCCTGGTCAACATGGTGAAACCCTGTCTCTACTAAAAATACAAAAAATTAGCTGGGCATGGTGGCGCGTGCTTGTAATCCCAGCTACTCAGGAGGCTGAGGCAGGAGAATTGCCTGAACCCAGGAGGCGGAGGTTGCGGTGAGCCGAGATCGCGCCATTGCACTCCAGCCTGGGTAACAAGAGTGAAACTCCGTCCCAAAAAAAAAGAAAAAAAAAATCACCCCTAGAAGCTAAAGAGAATGTTCCCACATGAGACTGGGGGCTATTCCTCTCTAGAACTATGAGGCCGGAAGGCACTGGGCTGGACAGCTTTCCTACCTAACTTTGTCCAGACAGATGAAGGCAGGAAGGATTAGTTTTGACCCTGCCTGCTGGATGTGTGAGTCACATTCTACCTGGTAATTATTTCTGACATTTGACAGTTCTAGGCACAACCTTTTGCAGCTCTGACATCTTGACAGGCCATTTATTTTTGAAGCTTCATATTTTCCTTTTCACAGGATATACCTCTTTCGGTGCCTTGTTCAAATTAAGGTAGAGATTTTTGGAGAGTCACAAGCCCGGAGGAAAATGTGGAGTGTCAGGAAAGAACTCATCACTTAGCGACAACGACAACAACAAAAGTGTGACCTTTAAATTAACCGAAAACTACCAGCCCCTGGCCACAGAACCAGGCTTGCAGATTTTCAGAGGTGAATCTTTGTTCCCAAATGTGTCCCCACCTGCCTGAGCTACGCTGCTGAAATTCTATTCTTAGATAACTGCTTTGCCTCTTGAGTTTAAAAATGCAAATGTCCTCAGAAGTAGCCCAGTAAAGACTGTTATGAGACATTCATACTATGGTGAAAAGAATGTGTAAAGAAAGGATTCTGAATTAAAGAGAAGAGCAAAGGAAAATTGTAAAGGGCAGAGAATTGCTGGGGAGAAAAATGCCTGGAGTTTTTTCAAAGCGAGACACACAGGAGGATTTTATCAATCAGCATCTTTTGGTTTAAATGGACAGAAACCCCAACTCAACTAAGCTTAAGGAAAAAAAACAGGGAGAATCTATTGGCTTATATAAAAGTTCTACTTTTTATAAAAAGGGGGAATCTATTGGCTCATATAATTTAAAAGTAGTAGTTTTAAAAATACTGCAGTAGTTTTAAAAAGGTACTTTAAAAAAAAGTAGTACTTTAAGAAAAGTACTTCTTTTAAATTAGAAGGGGGTTCAGGCGTGGCTTGATCCAGGGGTCAAGCAACATTTTCAAAACTTGGTCTTCCCTGTTTTCCTGCTTTCAACAGGCCATCTGCTCCTGTCATCTCCCAAATATAGTATAATTTTTTTTTTTTTGCCCCTATCTCTAAAGTAAAAATTGTGGGATAAGCTGTGATTGGCCATGCACTCATCCCTGAGTCAGTTGAGGTGGCTTCCATATGCAAAACTCTCGTGGGCCATGTGGCAGTTATTTGCTTTCTCCTGACAACTGGAGGTGTGTCAGCTTCACTGACACGCTTGCACCAAGGAAATGGGCATGGTGTTGCCAGAAGAGAGGGAAGCAGGTGCTGGAGATTCACATAGCACATGTCCTGCTCAGCAGCCTCTGCAAGGTGCAACCCAGAGTGGCTGTGAAATCAAGTTGCTGGATCATGGCCAGCATCAGAGGGTTATTATAAAAGAAAATTTATTAGAAGATACCTGAGTGTGTCACATTCATAAGGGTCAGTTTTGTGAAACCTTTGAGTTATATAGGTGTGCATGTATCTACAAGTGTAAATATGTGTGCATATTCATATACATGTATGTATACATGTGTAGATAAATATAAAATTTTGACCATATTTCACGGTAAAAAAAAGGCATAAACATGTGTAAATATGTGCATATTTATATATGTACATATCTAGACATATAGGTATAAATATATGTGCATATTTATATGCATGTATGTATAAATGTGTGGCTAAATATGCATTTTTGACCACGAGCCATGGTGCTCCCCAGGGATGCTCCTCCTCTGGAATCTTGGATCCCCTGCCCAGCAGCAGGGACAGTGTCCACTGCATTCACAGCCTGCCCCTCTTGGCTTCTCTCCCTCTGCTCAGCTGCTCGCCTGGCCTGAGAGGACTTCTCTCCTGCCACCATCCACTCCCTCTGTTAGATCTGGCTCACATGGCACTTTTTCTGTGAATACTTCTCTTCCTGATCCCCTAAGGCTTGCTGGAGTAACTAAGCTCCTCCCCACCTCCTCAGAGAGGCTGACCCTTGCCCTGGTCACTGGCCCACACTATGTACTATGCGCGGGTTCTGATGTGCGTGCATGGGAAGGGGTCAGAGCTGCCCTGTTCGATATGGTCACCACTCACCTTGAGTGACCGTCAAGCACTGTGGCCCGTCCAAACTGAGATGCTCTGTGAGGGTTGAACTTGCACTGCATTTTGAAGATGAATTAAAAAAAACGTAAAATATCTCAATAACTTGTTTACTTGTTACATATGGAAAAAGTAGCATTTTTGTATATATGGAGTTAAATAAAACATATAATCAAAATTACTTTTCCCCCTTTCTTTTTATCCCTTTTTAAATGTGGTTGTTAGAAAATTTAAAATTATTCTCATGACTCACATTACATCCGTACAAAACAATGCTGGGGTAGAGCAGAGCAGATGAAGGCTGGGCCCTGGAGATGTTGGGCAGATTCCTGAGTACCCTCGTTTCCACACTAGAGAGAATAGGAGCCTGCAGTGTGGAGTATTTGTGCATATTAACAGGATAATTGATGACACACGGGGAGCGCATCACAAACAGAGCTGTTGCTCCTGTTATGAACTGTGAGGCCTCATTTCTCCTACTTGATTAGATCTCTGTCAGTTTAGCTTTTATAGAATCGAACAGACTGCCTGGCTCTCAGCAAGAACTTATTCATGCTTCATAAATGAATGAATGAATGAATGAATGAATGAATGAATAAAACAATATTAGAAATGAAACGAGAAAATTTCCCCAAAGACACAATTTACCCACTTGATAGTTTTGATAAAGGACAAGCCTACTACAGGCTGTAAATCATTTATGATTTGCCTGAAGAAAAATTATTGGCTGGTAACTATGGCAACCAGGTGATTCACGTCAATTCTTCTAACTTCAAACCTGCCTCACTTCTTGCCGGTGTGCCTGGAGGTTGTCCTAATCTCCTGTCTGAATGAGCATTTAGGCAGTTTCAATTCTTACCTCATTCTCATTTGCCTTTTCTCTTTTGCTTGAATTTTGTTAAATAGCCACATCTTTTTCAGTTTTACACTTGATATATGTAACAAATACCATGTGGTGATTACAGGCACTTTGCACGGTTACTTTATGCGGTTTCCCTAAGAGCTCTTACAGACACTTAGGTAGATATTTATGAATAAATCACACACACATACTTTTTCTTCTCTAAGATGTAGCAGATTCAGAAATGAAATTTTTACATTACAAATCCCCATTGGAGACTGGGGTAAAGCGAAGACAAGCCCTGCAGAGGCAGAAGATGTTATAAACATTAGGGTAAGGAAGAAAACTCCATACCACAAAATGCTTCGGCCCTGTAGAAACTGGCAAGCAGTTCCTGGGAGAGAAAGACCTTCAGAGATGTCTTGCCCTCACTCCCTGCCCGTTCCCTCCTGCCCTGAGATTTTGGCTACGGGCATTAACATCACTGTGCAGGGATGAGATTCCTTGGATATGAAAGGGTGGGGTATGGCGCTGTGGCTTGCTATCCCTGAGGTGACACACTGTGAGCCCTGGACAATTTCCCTTCCTCCTTTCAGCCTCAGTTGATTCATCTGTAACATGAGGATACGGCACTCACCTCGCAAGATTTTTAGGAAGATGAAATGTAATAATATATTTGTAAAGGGTATCAAGTATGAGATGCCTTAAAAATGTAGGTGGAATGATGCCTGTGAATCTAGGAGCTGTCAAGGAAGCTGAAGTCCTGATGGAGACGGGGTGTGAGGAGGGGGTTTCGATGTGGGCTGAACCCAACGCTCTGTCTCACAGATCGGGTTTGAGTCACAAACAGTTGGAAAGTCTCTTCAGTGGAAACTCTAGTGGATGCAGAAGGATGCTCTTGAGACAAATAATAGACCATGAAACAAAACAAAATTCAGGTCCAGGAAGCCCTCGAGATCACCAGGAGCCACTGAAGGACTGTGAGCAGGGGAATGTCATGATCAAACTGATGTCTCAGGAAGATCGATTGGATGCCATGATTTAGGATGAATTGGAATTAGATAGACAAGAGGAAGAACTGCTATTGTCAGGCGTTAGTGGAAAGAGCAAACTAAGGATTTGGTATTAGGCAGTCTTAATTCCAGTTCTTGTCTCTGAGACTTGCAGCAGTGCGATCTCAGGAAGGTAGCGTAGCTTCTCCGAGCCTCAGTTTTCCTATTTATAACATGGGGAAAATAATAGTATCTACCTCAAAGGATTTTCAAGGAGCTGAGTCAATGATGGGGTAAGTAGAGTTATTACAGTAGGAAGGCCAATCAGGAGATTTATTCCAATAAACTAGAAGGCAAATAATAACGCTAAAAGGAAACCAAAAGGAAACTATGCGAATCATGAATAAAATCCTCTCTTCCCTTCATTACTTAGATCAGGAGTCAGTAAACTACGGCCAGAGGCCAAATTCAGCCTGTAGCCTCTTCAGGACAGCCCACAAGGTAGGCATCGTTTGTATGTGTTTAAAGTGTTGTTTGAAACAAACAAACAAGCAAAAAGATGCAACAGAGACCATTCATGGCCCACAAGACCTCAAATATTTACTATCAGACACTTTACAGAAAAAGTTTGTTGACCTCTGTTCTAGAGCAGGCCCTTAAGCAGCTGAGCAAAGGCTGCATCCATGGAGAGCATGCATCTTTTTTTTTTTTTTTTTTTTTT
>NW_016107868.1:719984-732611 GCF_001604975.1 Cebus imitator
CCCTCCCTCCCTCCCTCCCTCCCTCCCTTCCTTCCTTCCTTCCTTCCGTCCCTCCTTCCACAGATGCATTTTAAATGCTTACAATGTACCAGAAAATGTGCCAGGACAATGGTCCCAGTATTTGTGAAGGGTACAATCTTGTGGAGAATAAGAAAATAAACAAATGGTTAGGAATTGAGGCAATTTTCTGTGAAGGAAGAGATAGCATTTTGTGATTGAGAAGAACGAGAGGTACCTCTGTTCCCCACTGTAGAAAGGGGGAGTAACAAAGTGATATGTTAGCAGAGACTAGAGGACGAACGTCTTAGGTCAGGCTCTGCAGAAGCGGACCCCGAGACAGGAATTCCTGGGTGAGTCATTTACTAAGGACATGTTGCTGAGAGTGTAGGCGCTAGGACAAGTGCCTAGAGCAGAAAACTGAAGGAAACACTCACTCTCGGGTCCATGCAAGAGCCACGTTGGCATGTGGGAGTGAGGAGTGAGGACCCCCTTACATTTTGATCCCCAGGTGCCACCTTCGCCTCACCCAGACTGTGGTCCCTATTCACAAAGTGCAAGCATGAGAAGTGTGAAAAAGGTACAACGAGTGGATGAAGGCCTCCATCTGGTCTGATTCCATCTTCCACTCCTAGTCAGGTGACAATCATTACTACTTTCTTATTTATCCTTTCATGAAGCTTATTATGTGAAAACTAGAAAACATTGCTAAAAGAAATAAAAGAAGAACAAATAAGTGGAAAGATATCCTAGCATGAACTGGAAGACTTGACATCGTTCCAGCAGAAGGCATTGTTATCACAGGAGATGACAGCTCCGTGAGTGTTACTGTCCCCAAAGGCCTTCCAGTGGGACAAGATGTGGAGGTGGAAGACAGTGATACTGGTGATCCTGACCCTGTGGAGGCTTCAGCTAATGTGTGTGCGTCTTAGTCCATTTTCATGCTGCCGATAAAGACATACCCGAGACTGGGTAATTTACAAAAGAAAGAGGTTTAATGGACTTTAATGTGGCTGGAGCGATCTCACAATCGTAGTGGAAGGAGAAAGTCACGCCTCACATGGTGGCAGACGGGAAGAGAGCTCGTGCAGGGAAACTCCCATTTTAAAAACCTTCCGATCTCATGAGACTCATTCACTATCACAAGAACAGCACTGGAAAAACATGCCCTCATGATTCAATTAACTCCCATTGGGTCCCTCCCACAATACGTGAGAATTCAAGATGAGATTTGGGTGGGAACACAGCCAAGCCATACCAGTATGTTCATGTCTTAGTTTTTAATTAAAAAGTTTAAAAACAAAAAACAATAAATAAATAAAAATAGAAAAAAGCATATAGAATAAAAGCATAAAGAGACCAGCCTGCCACGTTGGCCAGGCTGGTCTCAAACTCCTGATCTCAGGTGATCCACGTGCTTCGGCCTCCCAAATTGCTAGAATTACAGGTGTGAGCCACTGTGCTCGGCCTTATTGAGTCCAAAATATAAAAAATTAAAAGTTTATAAAGTAAAAAAGTTACAGTAGGCTAAAATTACTTTGTTATTGAATAAAGAAAAATGTTTGTATCAGTGTAGTGTAGCCGAAGTGTATAGTATTTATAAGGCCTATGGTGGTGCACAGAAACACCCCAGGCCTTCACATCCACTCCCTACTCACTCACTGACTCACCCAGAGCAACTTCCAGTCCTGCAGCTCCATGCATGGTAAGTCCCTTATATAGGTGCACCACATTTTATCTTTTAAACTGTATTTTTTATGTACCTTTTCTATGTCTATATGTGTCTAGATGCACAAAATACTTATCATTGTGTTACGGTTGCCTGCAGTATTCAGTACAGCAACATGCCATGTGAGTTTAGCCCAGGAGCCATAGGCTACACCACCTAGCATCGGTGTGCAGTAGGCTATACCAGATAGGTTTGTGTACGTGCACTCTGATGTGTGCATGATTAAATCACTACATTTCTCAGATGATATCTCTGTCATTACGTGATGCATGACTGTAAACCCTTGCGTGTATGGTCAGATGATTTTTGACAAGTGTCAGAACTATTCAGTGAGGGAAAGGACAGACTTTTTAACAAATGATACTGGGAAAATTTAATGTCTGCATGTAGAAGAATGCAGTTGGACCCTTACCTTACACAATATGTAAAAATTAACTCATAGTGGATCAAAGACTTAAATATCAGAGCAAAAACTTCGAAACTCTTACGAGAAAGCACAGGGATAAAGCTTCACAACATAGGATTTAGCAGTGATTTCCTGGATACAACACCAAAGACAAAGGAAAAAAAAGAAGAAAATAGAAAAATTAGGCTTCATCAAAATGGAAAACTTGTCTGGATCAAAGGATTCTGTCTTAGAATGAGAGAAAATATTTTCAAACTATATATTTGATAAGGAGTTAATATCCAGAATATATAAAGAACTGTCCCAACTCAATGACAGAAAAAAAAAATTAAAAATCAGCAAAGAACGTGAATAGGTATCTCTCCTAAGAAAATACACGATGGCCAAGACGTACGTGAAAGGACGCTCAGCGTCGTTGGTGATTAGGGAAATGTGAATCAAAACCACAGTGAGATGCTGCTTCACACCCACTACTAGTTTGGTTATTATTTATTAAAAACCCAAACAATAACCTCAATATTGGTGAGGATGTGAAGAAGGTGAACTAATCTACTTTTCTTTTCTTCTCTTTTTTGAGACAGAGTCTCGCTCTGCCGGCAAGGATGGAGTGCAGTGGCGCAATCTGCAGCCTCACCCTCCCAGGTTCCAGCGATTCTCCTGCCTCAGCCTCCTGAGTAGCGGGGATTACAGGCACCTGCCACCATGCCTGGCTAATTTTTGTATTTTTAGTAGAGGTGGGTTTTGCCATGTTGGCCAGGCTAGTTTCGAACTCCTGACCTCAGATGATCCACCTTCCTTGGCCTCTCAATGTGCTAGGATTACAGGTGTGAGCTACCGTGCCTGGCCTAATTTAATTTTTTGAGGAAATACTGTACTGTTTTCCACAGTAGCTATACCATATTTCACATTCTCTTGTGCACTGATGATGGGAAAATAATTTTTTTCCTAAAAAAATTAAACATAGAATTAATTACCATATGATCCAGCCATCCCTACTTCTGGGGCTATACCTAAAAGAAATGAAAGCGGGCACTCAGACATTTGTATACCAACATTCATAGCAAGGTTATTCACAATAGCCAAAAGGTGGACTCTGAGGTGGGCCACCCTAGCATCCCCTGGCCTTCTAACCAGCCCACTGAGTGTCCAATGTGCCCTATGCCACCCCAAATGGGCCCAGTGGGGAACACAGTACCCATGGCAGTACCCGTGGCAAGTGCCCATCAGTACCAGTTGTTAAATAGGTTGAAAATCACATCTGATATCAAGATGTATTTTTGAGATAGTAGCAACAGATACTTAAGTGAAGGTAGGGTGTGGGGTCAAAGCACAAAATCAATAATGACTTTTGGGCTTGGCTCAAACAGCTTGGCAGATGGCAGTGCCATTTTATGTGTTGGCAAACCCTGAGGAAGAACAGGCTTGCTGGGGAGCAGAAGTCAGGAGTTCAGCTGGGACGTGTTAAGTTTCAGATGCGGAGGAGACTCCACATGGCCTGTGAAAGGCTGCTGGACGTGTGAGTCTGGAGGTCAGAGGAGGGTTTTGAGATGAAGATGAACGCTGGAGCATTGTTGCCACCTAGAAGGTATTTAGAGCCATGAGGTTAGAGGTGGTCACTTCAGGAAGAGAGTGTAGAAAGAATAGAGGAACCACGGTCTGAGACTGAGCAGCCCACAGGGTCTCCAGTGTTTATAGAGCAGGCACAGGAAGGTAAGCCCACCAAAGACATCCAGATGCAGGCCCCAGGGAAGCAGGACAAAAGCCAGGAGAGCATCCTCTCCCAGAAGCCAGGAGGGAAACATGTTTCTAGAGAAGGAATACTTGGTTGCATTGAATGCTGCTGATAACAGGGTTTAGAGGGTATAGGCTTGAAAAGCTTTAGATTTTTTTTTCATAATTTAAAAGCTTTGACTGTAATTCAGTCTCAAACATTTTCATTATGGAAAGGAAACCTGGAGCCGTTGCTTGCTAACATGACCAAAAGGCATAGCCCACTTACTGTGGATCAGTGATGGGCCCAAGAGAGTGACTCAGCAGATGTGGATCAACAAATGAATGAAATTGGTTTACTAAGAACAAATGATTCTGATACCCTTGAGAAAGCCAAATAGCTCTGACCAGTTTTCCTTGCAGCTAAATGCTCATAGCTGCCATGTAAAACATGAATATGTTAGAGAACTAAGGCAACATATTGGCAGAATGTGCTGGTTATGTAAACAGCTCTTTTATCTCAACTTCTGTCAAACAGGTGAGACCGCATGCCAAAATGCTTTCAATATTTAAAAACATGTTTTTTAAAAAATATTTTAAGTATTGTAAGCGTTGCTATATGCAGAGCTGAAATGTGGTGTTGCCTCTTCAGGCATCTTCTCTCTGTAAATACAAATACATCCTCAAGCTAACAGATTTCACTGTGGTGGTTTCTCTGCTTAAAATTTTCCATTACAGAACGGAAAACTGACAGAGAAAAAAGTGTTTAAGGAGATTTTTGTTGTAAAGGCAAAAGCCAAATACAGTTCCTACTCTTAATGTCAAATGTACAGAATCTCCAAAAGTTTACATATGTTTATACATACACTTACTACATTAGTAATGCAAAGGCTTGCTTAAATTACCAATCATTGCTGCATTTCCGCGTGTGTTTGGGGATATCTGCCCAAAGGGCATTAGCTATGTTTTGATGGAATGGCTCAAGAGGCTTATGTTGGCCTTGGTATCCTGTTGGGTTCTCCCTGATTTTAGACAGGACTTGGAGATTCGTTCCCTTCTCCAATTCTGTTCCCATGTGACATTTCTTGAGACGGTTATGTGTGATCTGTGTGAAGATAAAGAACGATTGCAGCTTGCATTGTATAAGGATTCATAAATACCATTAATTCAGAAACCAAAACAGAACGATGACTTGAAATCATCACGCAATGTTAGACTATTAGTGAAGAATGACTTATGTCATAGGGATTGGTCTCAAAACATCTTAAAATTTTTAGCTTTCATATCAAATTTAGTTCTGAACTATACATGAATGCAAAACTTTGTGATCTAGGAGAAAACACTAATATGGAAAGAAAATTAAGGATTATAATGATTTTTCTGTTGGAATGTGTAGGGCTTGTTTCATTCAAAACGAGCTTATAAGAAAATAATCCATTCAATTTGAGAAATGAGGATGGGCCATAAACAGGAAAAGAAATCCTGAGGTCATTAAAAAATATATTTATCCTGCAAATGTTTCACTGTGTTGGTTCTTGACTTTTAATATTTTTTCTTTTTACAAGTTTCAACTCTGTCAAATCTGTTAATTAAAAAAATTTTGTAATTTTTTTCTATTGTTTCTTAATTACAAAATCCTTCTACTTACAAGAAACTTAAACCACTGATTTATTGATTCATTCATTAGACTTTTATTGAACACCAACAAAATTCTGGGTACAGTTCTTGGCACTGTGGATATGTCAAGTGAACAACGACAAAAATTCCTACCTTCAAGAAGCTCGTATTTTAGTGGAATAACTAAATATATATTTTGAGGCATCTCAAATCTTTTTTATTTGCATTTTTTCTAGTTTTAAAAACTTTATCTATCTAGCATTTATTCTGGTATCTCATGTAAGAAAACGAGTCAAATTGACTTTTCCCCCAACTTGCTAATCGACTGCTATGACATTTATTAAATATTCCCTTCATTCTCCATTTGATTTGTGATGCTCACTTTGTTACGTATCTTATTGAGAAAATGACCCTATTTTCACCAGCATGTAATAACACAAAGCAGGGTTACTATTAAATTGTTAAATACTATTGCTCTTTCATCCAAATGCCACAAGTTTTGAATTATAAATGTTTATTGTGTCACTGCTATTTTATTGTATTCTGGGGATACTGTTATTCTTCTTAGAGAACAGCCCGATTTTATCATGGACATTGATAGTAAAATAGGATTTGCTTCAGATAACTACTTCAAGACTGCCTCTTGGAGTACTATTCTGTAAGTCAGAGAGCTGCCCCTACCTTAATAGTATAGCACACCTTTTCCCTGCTAACGACATAGGCAGCCATATCTCTTACATATTCAGCATTATTCCTAAATGAACAGTTAAATTATTTTTATTAATTGGTAGGATTACAAAACTGGTAATGATGTTTTCCAGTCAATCTTATAATCCGTCTGTTGACAGATATTCTGTTATGCATCCATTATCTACCATCCATCCTTCCCTCCTTAGCTGACTTCCAAGAAGAGTTTAAAGCTGTCTTGACATGTTACCATAGTGTTTTGAATTGTAGTTTATATGCATTTGCACCAGAATAACCCCAGTGCTCTTCCAAAATACAGATTTTTGATTCCCACTATGAACCCACTAAACTGAAATCTCTACAGGGTGGGGCCTTGGCATCTGTATTTTTAACAGCACAACCACCCCTTCTTCATGATTCTGATGCAACCTAAAGTTAGAGAACAACTAGAGAATATTGTGACATTGGAGTGTAGAAACTTGATCTTCCCACCAAGCAATTATCTGTAGGGAACACAGCAGTTACACTCATTCTATGGCCATTTTTTCAACCCACTTGCTGTTTTTTAGTACTGGGAGTCATGCAAAAAATTTGCCCACACTCAAATTATTTGTTATGAGAGAGCATTGGAAACCCTTTCATCCCAATTCAATGATTTTCTCTAGGAAAACAAACAACATAGGGGGTAAAGCCATCTGAAGAGCGGCATCTATTTCTCGACAAGTTTTAGAGGAAACCGTCAGGTCTTTTCAAAGCAACGCTTTTGCCCTAGGAGCAAAGGATGAAAATTTTTATCTTTTATTTTGTTTGTTTTCAGATGGAGTCTCCCTCTGTCACCCAGGCTGGAGTACAGTGGCACGATCTTGGCTCACCGCAATCTCTGTCTTGTGGGCTCAAGCAGTTTTCATGCCTCAACTTCCCAAATAGCTGGGATTACAGGCGCCTGCCACCATGTCTAACTAAAGTTTTGTATTTTTAGTAGAGACGGGTTTTCAGCATGTTGACCAGGCTGGTCTTGAACTCCAGACCTCAAGTCATCTGACTGCCTCACCCTCCCATCTGTATCTTTTTGAGCCACCTAATTCTACTGAAAGGAACCCCAAGATACATGCACTTTCTGAGGGGCAGTAGGGATAGTGGAGTCTTTTCTTAACTCATTGGGTAAGAAACACATGAGGCTAAATCAAAGTTACAGATTCCAGGGCTCTGCTGCAAAGATACGGAGTCGGAATCTCTAGAGGAGCAAACGGAGAATCTGGACTTCAAACGTCCTGGATGATGCTTTGGCTTAGGCACGTTTGCTTTCAGAGGCAGATTTGCCTGGGTTTAAATTCTTACTCTGTCACTTTAGCTCCGTGATCCTTGGCAAATGACCTACTTAACTTCCCAAAGCCTCAGTTTCTCCATTTGTAAAAGTAAGATGCTTCTTTACTCGGGGATCTTGTAAGAATGACATAAAAGGATAGTAACTTAAGTGGCCAACACAGCTCCTAGCATATAATCAGAGCCTAATGGTTATTACTTCCCATCCTACTCTCCTTAAAACAATTGTGTTTGCTCAAATCCTACCAAGCTTTTAAGGCATTTATGCTCGCCTGTTATGCAAATAAGACAGACTGGCATGCTGGGAGGCAAACCGAGAGGAAAAGCCCCCTGTAGATAGAAACTCTGTTTCTCAAACTGTGACCTATGTATCTGAATCACCTATGGCTCACTTTAAAAATAAATAGAATCAATAGACTCTGGCTTTCATTCCATACTCATTGAATCAGAAACTCTAGAAGTAGGGTCCACGATCAGCTTTTAAACAAGTACCCTCAGTAATTCTTATAAATCCTGAAGTAGGGCTTTTAACATTCAGAAGCACCTCATTCCTGAGAGAGCCCAGAATTGGTCTCCGACATCCAAATGTCAGTGCCATAATCAGACTCATTTCTCAGCGTCCTTCCTGTTAGCCTACTTTGTTACCCTGGCTCCACTGCCCTTGAATGTTCAAGAGAGGCCGTTGTTCCATCCAGCTGGAGCGGAAAAGTAATTTGATCCAGCATTTCCTGCTATGCCTTCTGGTCTCCACAACCTTCTTTCGTGGCCTCCCTCCACCCCTCTCCGTTGGCACGAGGGCCATGACGTGTGCACAACTGTTCAGTTGTGTCATCTCAGGTTGACGTTGGTCCTTCTGGGACCATTGGCCAAGAAGACCACCTTTGTTGAAAAGTTGACTAAGCAACATGATCCCTAAACCAAAATGCTGAGAGTACAGCACGTCCCGAGGGCTGCTTCGTGGAAGTGACAGGTGGTGACTGGATGGAGTCCAGAGATGTCTGAGTATTCAAAGAACAAGTGCCAGATTTTTGTCCCTTCTAGCTTCTCTGTTCTCTAATGACAATCTCAGTGGGGTGCTCAGCCTATCTGACAATGGTCTTCTGGAGTCCCTGTTGCTTTGAAAATAGGCTCCTGTGCCTATGCTCTGGCCAATAGCTGAGAGAAGGTTCAGGCTCAGAGACAGAGCTTTGCGTCTTCCATGGCCGTGTATATTTGTAGGTGTTTAAGGAAGCCTGGAGGGGAGTTTGTTAAGAGAGATCCAAGTGGGAGAGGGGCCTAAGCTTCTCAGGACTCAGGGCCGAGCCTGAAGTCAATGCTCAGGTTTACACTTCTAAGAGAATACAAGGGGGTTAAAGGAAGAGAAGGTCCTGCCCTTGTCTGTATTCACAGGTTCCTCTCTCCCTGCCCTCTCTAAGTGGAGACAATAATGCATGTCAAGCAAAATTGGAATAGTATATTAATATTCCTTTTCCTGGCTTTTAATTAAAGGGATCTATGGTGGATCACTATTATTAAGTCAGGCCTCTATGGTCAGAATGATTCACACAGCTGAAAACACACAAACAAAACCAAAAACCAAAGAGTTCCCCCTTGCCAAACGGATGTAAGCCAGCCCTCTATACTCCTCCTCTTTTTATGAGAACAGTTTCTCCTAATGACAATGACTCTCCTGTCCAAGAAACACATGTGCTTAAGTCAAATGCTCCAATAAGTTGATGATCCAGGTTTCCTGTGGCTGATTTTGGGACACTAGAAATAGATTGTCTAAGCATCATCCATTGGTGCAGCTGGAGATTTAGCAAGTTTGTCCTAGAAAGTTGTCAGGGAAATCCCAGATGAAGATGGCGTTGCAGGTTGATTTTCTTGGGAAGTGGATTTTTGTGATGGAGTTTGGTGCATGGGAAGTTAATCAAGGGGTGTCCCTGGGAAGGGAAATGCCATAGAAAAGAAAAGGAATCAGTAGCAGGCAGATACAGGCCCATGGCTGTCTTAGCTGACTTCATGGCAGCTCCAGAACTAGGATTGCCCTTCAGGGCTGTCCTGACTTGGGCTAAGATAGATCAGTAATCAGGTATGGGCTGCCCCAGGAAGGGGCATAATCTTGGACAGGGTGGATTTCTGCAGCTGAGGTAGTCCCAGGAGGGGGCTGACAGTGAAGACTTTATGCCAGTAGCACTCCCAGTGGCTGAGACTCCTTCAGTAAAGGGGACCTGGCTGGGGGATCCTTATGCCCAGCACAGATGGTGCTCCACATGCCAATGGCACATTCCCGTGAGAAACACTCTGGTGATTCTGCATCACTCACCGCTCTCCATTGGGGAATATCTTCTTATCTCTCTTTTGTTTTTATCTTCTTTAGCTCTTTATCTTACTCTATTTCCTTTCTTCCAAGGTAATTCTTTACCTCTAGCTTCTAGCTATGAGAAGGCAGAGCCTTTACCACCTGTGTTAGCATTCAGTGGCTTCATTCACATTGGGCCCTGGCCTGAAGGTGGGCTTTTAGGCCTTCTGAAAGTTTTGGAAGGTTTTGAGCCCTGATCTGAACCTCTGCATTTTTCTTTATGGCCTCAGGAGTACAGATGGTCCCTGACGATGGTTCCACTTACAATTTTTTCTTCTTCTTTGCTTTTTTTTTTGAGACGGAGTCTTGCTCTGGAGTGCAGTGGTGCAATCCCGGCTCACTGCAACCTCCGCCTCCTGGGTTCAAGTGATTCTTCCGACTCAGCCTCCTGAGTAGCTGGGACCACAGGTGCACACCACCACGCCCGGCTAATTTTTGTATTTTTAGTAGAGATGGGGTTTCACTATGTTGGCCAAAAAGGCCTCGATCTCTTGATCTCGTGATCCACCCACCTCAGCCTCCCAAAGTGCTGGGATTACAGGCGTGAGCCAGCACGCCCAGCCTACAGTTTTTTGACTATACAGTGGTGTGAAAACAATATACATCCAGTAGAAACCCTACTTCAGATACCAATACTGAAAGTTTTTCACTTTCAGTATGGTATTCAACAAATTACATGAGAGGTTGAACCCTTTGTTTTAAAGTAGACTTTGTGCTAGAAGATTTTGCCCAGCTACAGGCAAATGTAAGTGTTCTGAGTGCATTTAAGGTAGGCTAGCTACGATGCTCGGTAGGTTAGGTGTATTGAAAGCATTTTCAGTTCATGATATTTTCAATTATGTTGGGTTTATCGAGATGTAACCGCATCAAAAGTCAAGGAGCATTTGTGTACTGCATCCATGCCTTCCTCTGATAAAGTCCATTATGCTTTCTGCCTATTTCAGCCTCCTTCTACAAAAACAGAACACAAAAAAACAGCTTGGATTTTAAATAAGGCAGAAACCCAGAGGCCACATTCTGTTCTTGATGCTTAGCTTTGCACCATTCCCTGGAGAAAGCTCTTACCTCTTTTAGGTTCTGTTGGGACACTTCTTTATGCATGCTTACATGGCTTTGTTCCCAGTCTTTGGCCCTTCAAAAAATGAGCTGGCTGTTCATTAAGAGCTCATACCCATGAATTTTTCAGGGCATATTTCTGAGTGTCTTTTAACACCTAAGACTTGGAGGTCTTGGAGGACTGGATCTCTGAACAGAAAGGCCCGAGCTCCCACTCCTGTAGCATCAGCATTGACAGCTGCTTCCCATTTGCTGCTTAGATTCAGCTGAAACTCATCAGAAATCAGATCTGATGGTGGCCTCAGTTCTGATGACTACACTAACTTCATCCGCTCAGATTTCCAGTGAGTCAGGCTGCTTGCTGAGCCCTTTGTCCTGTTGTTTCCTTTAGACCAATTTGGGATGGTGGTGGCTTCATGAATAATCCATGCACATTAACCAGCTGCATGCATAAAGGCACTTCCACTGTGTCTTTGCCATGGAATTTTATATGGTTCTGATGTAATTCATAAATAACCAGGAAAAGCCAGACCCTGACTTAAAGTATCTAGAAACCTTAGAGAATCCTTTCAGGTTTCCCAAGAGAAGGCATGGTATTAACTTATCTCTAAATGGTTATAACAGGGATAGTTTCCCTGAGGAGTCTTTAATGTCACTGTTGGCTGTATTGCAGGGACAAGGAATATATGGAAATGAAGATAACTTCCCTAAGTGTTTGAAACCAACTTTTATTTCAGTTTCTGGGGTTCTTTTTGGGTTTGGCTATTGCCTTAATCACCAAGTGGTGTGGGTTAAAACAAAAGCCATAATTAAATTGAACCCAATTCGGAGAAAAAACGTTGGGTAACTCTTTGCTTAAACAGAAGCAGGTGGTACTGGAATGCTTAGTGGAAGTGAGCTGTGAGGAGGGAATGCAGATTTTGTTTTTTTCATTGAAAACAGTTAAAAATACTTGCGGTCTCCTATGCCAGGCTATGATCAAGATTACACATATATGTGTGTGTGTATCTCCCAGTTTCAGGAAAACTATGATGGAAATGCAATATAGTTTTAATTAGAGAGTGGTCTTTTGTGGTAAGAGAGGATGGAATTTTATGTACGTGTCTGTGTGTTTATTTCCAGGGTTGTTTTAAATAAAGATGTTCTCCTATTCTAGTAAAGATGTGATTTCACTTATGCTCCATTCAGGAACTCATCTGTAGAGTAAAGCAATATGTTTTACATAGCTAGCTTTCTCGCAAATGGAACGAAGGATGGATGGGAGAATGTGGCCATGACCCCACTGGCTGCGGGGGATGAGAGAGCCAATCTTGTTGACAAGGCAGGCATCCTATTCTTCTCTAATTGCTTGAGAGTTTTCCTTTCGGAGACTGCTCAATGGAACTTTCCAGGAAGACGAAAACGTCTTCAGGCTCAGGAATTAAGAGGGGGCCATGGCCCAATTGTGAAATGACAATTTCCCTACAACTATTTTTGCCAGATAAAGTAAAGGATGCCAAGTTAAGTTTGAATTTCAGATTAAAAATAAATCATTGCTTTAGTATGTCTAGTAATATTTGGGACTAAAAATTATTCATTGTTTACCCAAGGTTCCTGTTTAACCAGGAAGGACGTTTTGGTTAATGATGGATCACATGTACAGCAGTGGTACCATAAGCTTATAACACTGTGTTTTTTTTTTTTTTTTGAGACGGAGTTTCGCTCTTGTTACCCAGGCTGGAGTGCAATGGCGCGATCTCGGCTCACCGCAACCTCCGCCTC